>NW_006239428.1:237422-248026 GCF_000226075.1 Solanum tuberosum | reverse complement strand
GCCACTCTCCCATATCTCGCTCTCTCACTCGCCTCTCTCACTTTATACAAAAACGCAAATGTATAAAATGTGTGAAAATTGTATATATACATATATTTTCGTTCCCTTCTCTCCTCTCTCTCAGATCTCGCTCGCCACTCTCCCAGATCTTGCTCACTCACTCTCCCAGATCTCGCCTCTCTCACTTTATACAATTGATCTTTTTGTATATGTATACCAAAGCAGATTATACAACTGTTTTTTTTTGTATATGTATAGCGAATTATACATATATATGTTTGCTATGGAACGCAATTATGCAAACTTTGCTATAGTATACAAATATGAATTTTGTATTTGCTATATGTGAAAGTTGCTCTATTTTAATTGGTTAAATATGGGCTTCAAGCAATTTTAAAAGTCTCTACAAATATGGTCAAAATGGATTAAATATGAGTATCCATATTGACCCATAATAAATCACTTAGTTTTCACTTCCACTCAAACTTAATTGAAAAAACATATTTTTTTTTGTTTTTGGAAAACAAAAAAAATTAGGGTAGGTTGGTGGAGGGGCTCCCTGGGGGGTGGGGGGTGCCGGGGGACGGGAATTTTTTTTTTGTTTTGAAAAACCAGATTTTTTTTTGTTTTTGGTGAACAAAAAAAAATCTGGTTTTTCAAAACAAAAAAAAAATTCCCGTCCCCCGGCACCCCCCACCCCCCAGGGAGCCCCTCCACCAACCTACCCTAATTTTTTTTGTTTTCCAAAAACAAATGTTTTTTTTTAAAAAAAAACATTTGTTTTTGGAAAACAAAAAAATTTAGGGGTCAGTTGGTGGAAGGTGGGGGTTGCCCGGGGGAGGGGGTAATTTTTATTTTTTTAAAAATGGATTAGAACCATTTTATCCAAATCATATTTGACCAAATCCATATTTACCCATATTCTATATGGGTGGATTGTAATTCAAACTATTTTTGCTCAAACCATATTTAATCTATCCAAATCCGATCTAATCCAACCATTTGTCACCCCTACTTCTATGGTCAAAAATAGATACATATCGCCTCTAGGAAACTCAAGCTCAATTTAGTCGCTTCTTGTTGGACTTGGCCATTTGGGCCACTTGCTTTTTGATATGAAATATTATATAAATACACATCTTATTTAAAAAAGTTTTTCAAAAAAATTTCTTTGATACATCTCTATTCTCTTTCGAATATATTCATTTCATTAATTAATATATTATTTGCAATCTGTGAACTATGAATCCACTTGTTTTTTGATGTATTTGATGTCCTATAAATTTAAGGGATTTTTGTAATTTAAAGAATAGAGCTAGGATGTAATTAGCTCTTAACACTATGAAATAATTTATGTAATTTTTACATAAAAATTCCACCATCTGGCTAGATTAACTTCTTTCTTTTTTTAAAAACAAAAAGAGATATTATTGATCTTCAAGGTTTGCTGTATTAACATGACTTTTGTTAATGACGATTTTTTTGTTCAATTTTGCCTGGTAAAGTCTTGTGTCTTGATGACTTATCCATTGATTTTAATGGTGACATGGTACTCAATCCACTTATTATTTTAATGAACTTATTTAATTTAATCATTAATCAAGATCCGTCATTTTTTTCCATGTTAGTTTTGTTTTAAAATTTTAATATAGACTTTTTTCAGTGTTTCTAGAAATAATAATAGCAAGAAACTAACTAATTAAAATGCAGAAATTTGGCTTTACCAATATTTCCAATGCTTTGTAACTAATATAAATAAATATTTTTTATCAAATTAAAAAAAGTGCAAATAAAATTATCTGAAAGCTGCAAGTCCTCCAAAATTTAAATGTAATGCTACATGATTTCTATTAATTGTGTCTGGTGAATTCATTAAGTTGAATTCATATGACCTAGGAAATAAAAAAACTTTTGAATGGAGAATCTTAGTAATTCAATTACTAACTACAGAACTCTCACCTTATTGGTAAGAGTTCGATTTTCTCCTTTCCATTCTCCTTCCTAAATAAAAAACTTCTGAACTTCTGACTTGTTGACCAAATCCTCCAATCTCATCCCTTCAATCACACATCATATTTAACAGGCTTGCTAATTAGAACTCGCAAAATCACCTAACTTAGACGATTCTAAAGCTTTCTCAATATTTTCAGCCATGCCTTGTAGGGATGAGTCAATATAACCCGAAAATAATTCCAAAGTCAACCCATCAATCGGATCAGCAACGAACGACCATTCGATCTGGCACCCGCTCTCATCATCACCATCCGATGACAATACTTTCAACGTAGATACATAAGACTTGATCCCAATATTATTGTCTAAGACCTCATAGCTTAGATATCGCTCTATCTTATCGACTGTCAACAACTTCTCGTGACACCACTTGACGATCGCTTCTCCATCGTCTGATGACGATGGGGACTTGGTACTGCTAGCGCAATAGCGGATAATTTCATCTTTATTATCACTATTCATTTGGTGACACGTGTCTATGTTTGGTAGCCAATTGTGGAAGTTGAAGAAATCTTCAAGGAGTGGCCATACTTGTTCTGCTTTTGGATGTTTTAGATTTGCAATGGATTTGCCTTCCCATTTGGACTCAAGTTGTTGAGTTGCCATAGAGGGAGAAATGAATAAGGTGAAGGACCAACTTTTTCTATATGAAAAGAGTAAGGATGGTGCATCGCCTATTTATCGAGTGCAATATAATTTTTTATCATGTATTTATGAGATGATTATATTAAATTGAATATGATATGATAAGAGTATATTTGAACATGGGTAAAGATGTAAAGATGAAAGAGAAATAGGAGGGTCCTCATTTATTAGTACTACTCCCTCCATTCCATATTAACTTAAGCTTTGAGCTGTTTCACATCATTTAAGAAAAGTAGGTTAGGACATAAATTGAACATAATTTTTCATTTTTATCCTTATTAATTATTGTCAAAAATAACTAAACATTAATTATAATAACTAATTCCAATACTAACTTAAAGGGTAAAATTGAAAAAATATTTTAAAAATAGTCTTGAAGATTGAAAACTTAAGTTAATTTGAAAAAATGGAAAAGGGCTAAAAGCTTAAGTTAATATGGAATAAAGGGAGTATTATATAGTCAAGATCGACTATTAAATTAAGGGTCCTCATTTATTAGTACCATACCACCTAGATACTTCCTCCGGTTCATTTTACTTTTCATATTTTTTTGACACGCTAAAAACATTTAGTAACGCCTTATTTGGATGGTTGTTACCTGTTATATTAATAATGTCAAGTCTTATTTTATGTAACGGTTTTACTTTAATATTTTCTTTTAATTGTCTTAGATTTATTATTTAACTATTTTATTTTATTCTCTATCCTACCTTTTCATAGGATTTCTATCTTGTACCTTTCTTTTTATAGGTTAACCATTCAAAATATTGATGTGTGACATTATATAACAACGAAAAATAATATAATATTAAACGTTATATTCATTAAAACAATACAATATAACACGTTATCTCAATTCAATACTGACCTGTTATTTTTAATGATTAGGACAACTAAGGAGTATTTATTTAATCTGATAAAACCAGAGTAAAGGATCCCATAAATGTCGGTAATTAGTCATTTAATCATTGTTTCTGGACGGTTAAGGGATATGTATATATTTATATATTAAGGCAATTAATCTTTCTGTCCAATTTAGTTCTAAGTCAATAATGAAGGCCAATATTATGAATTATGATATCTGACAATCAAATAATTCATGATAACTATTTTTACTATATTATAATAATTAACCATAGTTTGTTTTTGAATTTCAAGATTTCAAGTGAAATATCACTTTCTAAAGTAAATAAATTTAACTTATATTTTATTTAACTCTCTTGTATATGTATTTATTAAGTCAATTAATTTAAATTGTCAAATAAATAAACTAAAAAGGTAAATTAATCCCTACAAGAAATTCTTAGATTTAATTATAGGTAGACAAATTCCTCACCTAGTAGGTATTAAAGTAATCAATATCAAAACTGGCACAAATACACTAGGAGTAGAATATTATTTAAGACTTGCTTTATGGGCTCCCTTTTTATTTTTATTTTTGCTTTAATTGAAATAATGTTTGGATTTAGATAAAACGATTTCCACCTTTAAATATATACCATTAGGAATAAAGGTTTATTTCATCAAGAATCAATAAAAAAATTTATATTATCACACATTGATTTTTCTATTCATTTCTCACAAAATCATCTCAAAGAAAAAATGCATGATGAGAAATAGATTTTTACTAAAGTAACGAAAATTTTCTAATTTTTTCATATAACCTATTGTTATTTTTATTTTCTTACTAATTTAATTAAAATATCTATAAAATAGTTACTAAATATTTTTAAATAAAAAATAACAAATTTTAATAATAATAAAATTATAAATTCAAGTCAACAAAAATAAAAAGGTAGAAACCTAAATTTAGGAACCCAATTAAATTTGAATTTTGTATGAATCTATTCAAGAATGACGCTTTCAATAAAATTCTCTCCATACATAATATTTAAATTTAAAATTTCTAATTAAGAATACAACAGTTATACTATTACACCATAATTACTCATGTTGGTAGTGGTCCAATAGGGTGTGGGCAATTGGGCATATATCTGAAAGCTACTTTGTCCAAAAATTCCTTTTTTCAGCAGAATTTATTCTCTTATTTTATAATAATTATACTATAATATAACGTCTGGTCTGAGTTGTCTCATTTGAGGGCTGTAAACAGCCAAACAATACCCCATCGTTCAATTTTATTTTATTTTTTCTCTTGGGGTGGGGCCAGGGGAGGCTAATGGTGCACAAAGTTCTTGAGTACTCATCTTAACTTTTTATCTCTAATACAATGTGTGGTATTTGTCACGGATTTAGATTTTCACTAAGCATGTTATATGATATTTGACAGTTCGTTCACAAATGTTTTAAATAAGCTTTTATCATATCATATTGTTAAGGAATATTGAGTTAAAGAAAGACATAAGAGGATTGTTAAATAAAAAAATTATATTTGCTTATAGATTTAGAAGATTTATTTAATGTATTTATAGATAAATGTCATTCTATTTATACTACTCATTTAAAGATTAATAAATAAAAATTGTGTGCAAGTTGCTATTTTAAAATTTTCATAATTAAGATATTTCGATGACCTTCTGAATGAATCTATCAAATTCTAATGTCTTCAAAAATAAAATCTTTATATATTTTAAAAATATTTTAATAAGGACTAATTTTCTTCCAATATAAATGTATCATATAGATAATTTTTATGGTATATAGTGCTTAAAGTCACATGATCGATAACATATCAAATAATCACTATGGGTTCCAAATTTACATATCAAAGAAAAATATGGAGCGAGACTTTATTTTTACGTAACTCAAATTTTAAAGGTGGTCGTTAAAAGAACTTAATTAATGCATAACATTCTACGATAGTAAACTCATATATCATCTTAATTCAATTAGTTGATTATATGAACTTTCACTTTATTAGTGCTCCTACTCACTGACATTTGTTGTTGTTGCGCAATAACTAGAAAGTGAATCGCAGATCCTTTGTTGTATTTAATGCTCTAGACGTGTGTTATTACTAGGACAAATTATATTGAGCATGATGACTACCATTTAGCGCGACTTATTGAATTTCTCTTTTTGTGTGGCCAGAGGTGTCAATATGGGTTGGCCTACTTCATTTGTGTTAATTCATACAAATTATGAAATTTGATGAGTCAAGTTGGACTGATCCATTTTTTTATGGGCCACTAAGGGCATCTCCAACCCAAACACCCAATTTGGTGTCAGTATTATTTTTGGTGTAATCAACTCCAATCCACTGCACCAAATTTTACACCAAAAAAGAATATTTTTCTCTCTCTTCACTATTATATTATTATTTCTTATTTCCTTTATATTTTCTTATTTCATAAAACAAATTCTTTCTAAAACGTTCACCATATATAATTCATATTAATTCCTTTTATAATCATTTAATTTAAAATTATTTTGTACCATAATTTTTAAAATAATATAAATTGCTAGCAAATATTATACATTATACATAATAATGGATAATACAAATAAAAGTGAAATCATTAATGAAATACAATTAAATAAACATTACATAATTGAAAAAATTATTTTAAATTCTACATAAATATTCAACTTTCTAGATCACTACGGTGCTCCCATAAATGCTCTATTAATGCATTACGTAGTTCAAAATGAGCTTTCTTTTGTTCCTTTTATTTTTTTTTATATCGAGCTAGAAATTGTTGAAATTGATAATTTTTATCTATTTCCATTTCTACGGTCGGAGTTGGACCTTCCAACGCATCTTGAATTGGTGCATTAAGATCATGCTCATCCTCAATTATCATGTTGTGCATTATAATACATGAAGTTAATACATCATGTAGCACTTCTTAATTTTAAAAAAAAGCCATATATAGAAACATTAATTTATAAAAAAATTAACTTTTATATCTAAAATTAATATTATAAAAATATTATATAAAAAATAATTAAATATACAAGAGATTTAATTAAAACATACAATTTATATAATGTTTAATTAAAAGTTTGTATAATAAAATAATATTAAAATATTCAAAAAGTGAATTGGTGTGATGAATAGTGTTACACTAATTTTGGTGTAACACTATTCAAACACCAAATTTGGTGTAAAAATTGGTGTGGGTTGGAGCTCAAAACACCAAATTTTACACTAAATTTAGGATTTGGTGTTGGGTTGGAGATGGTGTAAAGGGTCAGTCCAATGCACAAGTACGTGGGCTGCAGAAAGTGTTGGGTCAGTCTATTTTTTTGGGAAAATTACGCGTATAAGCAAACATATACTAGTTAATTACTTAACATAGTTATAGTTTGTCTTAATTACAATTCACGACCTACTTTTAGTTATAATTACGCGGCTTAGCTTTTTAGTTTTGTATAATTTGCACGTTTGTATAATTCGGAATTTGTATATATAATTTGTATAAATTTTGTATAATTCGGAATTTGTATAATATATTTTGTATAACTATTTACACTTCTGATGTTTGTAATTGTATAAATTCATTATTTCAAGTTTATACAAAAATAACTGAATTATACAAATGTACCCGCGAATTTTACAAACCTGCGAATTATACAAATTCACGAATTATACAAATGAGGCAACTTAAACTATAGCTACAACCTGTAAATATGCAAACTATAGCTGTTAAGCATAATTAAGTTTATTATAGTGGCTATTTGGGAAAGTTCATCTTTAAAAGAATATATTTTTAGATTTTTTTAAAATCAGATTACAATTTAAAGATATTATCATAAATATCGATGAGACAATATTATATGGTGTTAGTATTACTACTTGTTAATCAAATGCACAAATAATTACTACTTGTTAATCAAATGCACAAATAAAATTATCTTTATAATATTTATTAAGTTTGGTTTCAAGTAAAAATATAAATACCTAAACAGAAATATTAACTTAATTTTACAACATAATTTGTATTTAAAAATTTAAATAATTTTGAGTTTGAATTTTGTTATTTTTAATACTTGGTTTTATTTTTATTTTTAATTATTTTTTATTGGCCACAAATTGACCCTACCCATATTGCTCAAGCCTCACAAATCAACAGATTTATTCAAATCGGGCTGAAAAACCATTTTCTTACATAGGTTTCAAAAATCTCAGCTCAACCTTATTAAATTATAGATTAGATAAGGTCAGTCCAATGGGGTTAACCCATATTGACGACTTTACTTGTGGTTCTATTTAGTAGACATATTAATTAATGTATGGTGAAAAGATAATAGCACCTCATTGGGATTAAAAATAAATATGAATAATTTAGTAAAAAACAAAAATAACTTTTTTTTTAATGAATTGCAAAAGGAAAACTCTCCTGTCTGTTTTTAGTTGTTCATGTTTGACTTGACATATACCTTAAGTAATGCAATTGATAAATGGGTTGATAATTTAAATATACAATTTAAGCGCATAAATATCTCCTAGATAACAATAGTTTAACTTTTCACCTACATAACAATAGAATTTTACAAAACAAACCAAATCAAAAATAAATCGGTAAATTAGAATACAACAACACAAGTTTCTATATTAAATAAGATTTCATTCCTTAATTTCCTCTCGTTCTGTTATTTACCTTCCACAAATGTCTTAATAATTAATTAATGTTTTTCTCTTATAACCTCAAAACAAGTATTGTAATCAAAATGAAACTCTCTATCCCTTTGATAATCGTATCAATGACGGAAAGCATGTATCAATTTTAATTTAGCATGATGGAAGGTGGAGTGTAAGAAGTATGCATCCATTTTTAATTAGTTTTTTCGAGTTTAATTGTTAGAATATATAGTTCGATTTTGATTGTTTTAAGGTTTTTTGTTGTTTTAATTACTTGAATTTTTATTTAAATCAATGTGTTAATATAGGGGTTACTTAAGTGCTTCAATTGTACATTTAAGTTTTTAACCCTCTACATTCCTATTTATTTGTCAAATATTTCTTAATTTAATTTCTCTTTTTACTTGTTATTTTTGACAAATTGAGAAAAGACAACAATTTTTTTCCTATTATACCCTCAATTTATTAACATTGAGTTAATGTCTTTTAAAAATACAGTGAGTAAATATGTTTGAGACTCTATCAATTATAGGGGTAAAATAGTAAACTTACTATAATAACCATTATTTTCTTAATAGATGTGTCAAGTCAAAAATTGACAAGTAAATAGAAAAATAGGAAGTATTAATTAGTGCATTTATTAAGTAGAATTCATATCATTAATATGACATAGGGAAAAAAAACATGAAATCCCAAAATTAAATAACTCATGAACTTGTTAGGGCATTTTCCATGTTCTTACCCATTCCTTGCAGCCCAACATCATACTTGTTGACCAAATCCTCCAATCTCATCCCTAAAACTGGATCAACGGTGATAAACCACTCAATCACACATCCATCTTGACCATCAACTCCATTTGGAACAATCTTGACCGTTGAAAAGTATGACTTAAACCCAATGTTACAATCCACCATTTCATAACTTAATATCCTCTCAATTGGATTAATAGCCACCAACCTCTCCTTGGACCAACCGCTCACCGGGGCTTCTCCGGTGACAACACCACCACTCTCCGGAGGGAGAGAGAATCCGGTACAATATCGTATGCAACCGACCTCGCCATTTTCGCCGTGGATGCCATAACATGTTGACAAGCTAGGAAACCATTTGTTTAGGCCAAAAAAATCTTTGAAAAGAGAAAATATTTGGTTTGAACTTGCCTTTTGTAATGTTGTTGAGACTTTTGCTTCCCACTTTGGTTGTGAATCCTTTTGTTGCTCCATTGTAGAAGATGAATTTAGATCCAATTTATTCATTTGTTGGAAGATTATTCTATATAAATAAAGTTTGTATGATATGGAATTTTCTGTATGCCACGTGTCTCCAAGGTCATATAAGGACAGCTAGTAATGTATTTATTTTTGGTTTGGTTTGTTTTCTCTTTCTGTAGTTGGAAAGCATAAATGTGTCTAATTCAACATTAAGTGAATTGTTGAGATTTAATAAAGAACAATAGTTAAGGATATATATTATATTATTCTCAAATTGTTTTACTAGACAATAATGTAAAGTAATTAAGAACTTCATAACATTACGGATAAATATGAAAAAAAAGTCCCAACAATTTTTTTAAACTTTAAATAATTCATTTATTTTGAATTGTAAAAAAAATCTCAATAATTTATAGACCAAAGGCAAATTTTGTTGGGCCTAGCTACAATGGTTGTGGGCTCCCTACACATGGCCTAGGGAAGGACCCGCTAGAAATCTGAGTGTGTGGTGTGTAGTGGGTGCGTATTTTCTTACTATGAGAAAGAAATGAGAAAATATATGACGCAAGTTATCGATTGAGGACATGATTTTAGATAAGAGGGGTGTGAAGGATACATATTAGGATAAAAGGTTAGTAGGTAGTATAATATTCTCTTGCTTAGGGTGACTGTATATGCTATTGTATTAGTTGTATTACTGTAGTTCTTGATTTTGAGATTCATCAATGTTTTCAATAATCTATCCTAGTATATGTTGTTTATTGTGTACCTATAATCGTATTATTTTATTATTGTTGTTGCTGCTCCCTTTTGGTAGACTTTGCATTATTTTCTTTTTCTTTGTTTTCGAAAATTAATTCTAAATTTGCTACGTTTTTTAGCCAGAGGTCTTTTGAAAGCCACTCTACCTCACAAAATAGTAATAAAATTTGTGTATATTGAATCTTCCCTAGATTTTATTTATAAAATTTTACTGAGTATATTTTTATTTTTTTTTAATTAAAGATCCATTGGGCCACTTTATTGAAAAAATAAAATAAGTACACAAATAGGATCAGCCCATACGGCCAAACCCAAATTAAACAAAATACAAAAGAGACAATCAAATAGGAAAGTTGAAAGGGACAATGAATTAAGGGTTATAAAAAATTTTCAAAATTAAGGATTGGTGACTCAAGTTTTAATTA
>NW_006239428.1:236368-237322 GCF_000226075.1 Solanum tuberosum | reverse complement strand
ATGCTCATTTGAAAACGTGCATTGTTAGCCTCCGGCAAATCAAGAAAGTATCCAAAACAGCTAGATTTAAAGAAATCCTCCAACTTTTCATTCATCAATATTGTTCTAAAAACATCAAATTTGGCGCCCATGGCTGATTTTACAACAAAATCACCTATCAAATTTGTAGGGTCATCTATATGCATCTCTACCTGAAACTTGTCAATATTAAAAGTTTTGACAACATCTTCATCTCCTTCCTCACTTTCAGTATCATCTCTTTCATCACTTTCATTTTCATCTCCTTCCTCGCATTCTTTTTCACCTTCCTCCTCATCTTCTTTATCATTTTCAGTTTCTTCATCATCTCCATCATCATCATTTATTTCCTTTTCTTCTTCATTTTTATTTTTATCTTCCTCCTCTACAATTTTCATATTTTCATTATGTTTCTGTACAACAAGTTCTTCTAATGGTGTTTGTACTTTAGCTACTTTACTTGATTTATCAGAGACTAATTCACTTGTTTTTCTTTTGGAAGCCATTTTATCTATAAATAGAAAAAATGAAAAAAATTACAATCAATTGTGCATCATTAAAAAAAGATAGCAATAAATTTAATAAATTCAACATAATATACTATTCTACAGATAATTCACTTGTTGCAACAAATAACCCATCTGTTGTAACAAATAGGCCATCTATTGCAACAGGGGAGGCCCTAATGTAGTTAATTTCAAAAGATAAATATAAGAACACCAACAAAACAAAGAATTGATGCAAAGAGATGGCCATAAAATAATTGGGAATGCATTTGAAAATATAATTGATGCAAATAGGACTCTTCACGAAATCAAACTTCTTTCTCACATTTGAAACTGCTAACGAATACATAAAGAGAAGACAACTCAAGTCTTCTTTTTCTTTATAACTAAAAAGGAAAAGAGATCAAACTTCTTTCTCACATTTGAAACT
>NW_006239428.1:207386-236026 GCF_000226075.1 Solanum tuberosum | reverse complement strand
ACAACAAGTCAATATATCAACAATTGTTTGAGAAATACAAATACTAAATATGTCTCCAAAAAAATTCAAAATTCACAATAACTATTACTATTACACAACAATGATGGAGAACAACAACAAAAAAAATTCACATTTCGCTTCTTTTTGGATTTTTCTAGATCAACAACAACAACAAATTAAGGTTTTTTTCGGATGTCTTTCTTTTTCAAGCATCAAATTCTAAAATTGCTAGCGTATACATAAATGAAAGACAACTCAAGCTCATCTTTTTCTTTAATATTAAAAAGCCCTAATTTTTTCAAAAATAAAAGTTTTTACCTGAGAAGAGAGAAAATTGATGCTTAGAATCGAAGAAGTTGCCGAAAATTGAAAAGTTGCCGGAAGTCGATTGGGAGCAATGACAAAGCAGATTTAAGGAAGAGAAGAGACGTTTGAGGATTTGAGTCGGAATAGAGGAAGAACGATGAAGAAGAGAAGTTGAAGAAAGTGAAACCCAAGAAAGAGGAGAGAATTTTTGATTGTTTTGTATTTTAAAATTTGGACTGTTTTGTATTTTTAAAAAGATTAGAATTTTTGAAAATGTTAATTCAGTCCTAATTAACTTAATCTAATAATTTAATGTCTTTGACTTGTTTTTGGTCAAAATAGTCACCAAAATTTAAATAAGGACTTAAAAGACACCTTTTGTTCAATTTTCTCGTGAAAAGGATGGACATTTCTAAAGATAGTAAACCAAAGAGGCAACTGAAGCATCAGATAGCTTCAATGTTGGTGTTCATGGTCGGAGCTTCCTCTTCATCGATGATACCAGATCCACCGTTGAATATCTCACTACCGATTTAAATTTTTCATCCAAGAGTTCTATCAGGTGACTTTGGCATCTCAAATTGGTTCTTCTTTCTTAGATCTATCATTCAATGGATTGAATCCCAACACTGAGATTGATACCACCATCAAATTTTAGATCCTTAAAAGATAAATTAACTTTTTTGAGGTTTCTTGCAGAATAGGAATTACTTGTGTCATTTGCAAGTATCATGTACAACTACTCTAACCGTTTGCCGATGAATCAAGCCTTTCTCTTTCAGTTCTATAATGGATTGAACCCGACTAGGTTAATACCACCATCTAAGTCAAGACTATTGACATTCTGTGTTGTTGTATGATTTAAGTTACATGTGTATGAATACTCAACTGCTGTAGTAGAAAAATACTACTCTAAATCTTTGAGTCCTAGTTTCATACCATTCGCAACACCTCAAAGCTCTCACCAGGTGCATTGTACTTTAACCAATCGAAAAATATTTCAGACATCAAAGATTGAATTGATAGAATATTTCTATGTACTTCACTTTTGCATTCATACTACTTATTGACACTGTCAACTCTAATTAATTTGAAAATACAATGGAACCTGTCTTTTGAATTCTCATGTATGGTGTTTTGTACTTGTCAAGGTTGATTATCTCTTTTCCTGAACTTGGAACTTCCTGAAAAGATTTATATTCATAATTACCTGCAAAATGAAAAAACAAGTTAGCAAAAAAGTCTGCCAGAGTATTTCCCTCCCTTAAGGTGTGTTGTACTCTTACTGATAGCACCTCTCTTAGCCTGTTAATGGAGTTGACCACCATTGTCACACTCCAAAGAATCTCCCAAACACCATTAAGAATCTGGACCATTGCCAAGGAATCAGATTCAAGAATGATGCTTAAATAATTATTCTCCCAACAGTATTACAATCCTTCCTTAATGGTCATTGCCTCAGCTACCAAACTTGTAAACTCTGTTAATTTCACACTAGCACAAACTAAATCACCTTCATAATTTCTAACACAGAATGCAGCAACACTAGGCCCTGGATTACCTTTACAAGCCCCATCTGTATTTACATTTCCACCAACCACAAGGTGGGGGAAACCATTTAACCAGTTTAAACTGGAAACTTGGTCTGTACCCATCAAGGAGAGCTACCATCTGAGGACAAAAGTTAGGAATTGTTGTATAATCAAACTTCACTTTAATGAGATTATGAATAGTATAATTGATGTCTTCAATAACTTTGGCTCTAGGATAAGATCCTTCATGCAACATTGTGTTCCTTCTTTTCCATAAAAACCATAGAATAATATTGGGAATGGCTTGAAAGACAAGTTTTTGTCTTGCATTTCCCTATGCATTCCACCACTTTGTCATAGTTTGTTTCACCTGAATCCTTGGACCAATGATACCAACTGCATTTGAAAAATAATCCCAAACACTAATAGCCATTTCTCCTTTCAGAAACAAATGTTCAATGGTTTCTCTAACTCGTACAACACAACAAGAACAAAACTGAGAAGTGTTGGGATTCCAGCGAGCCATGACTGTAGCAACTGGAACCTTGTTGGTCCAGACTCTCCATCCAAAATAGAGATCTTGTAAGGTAAGACTTTCACCCAAATATTTTTGAAGAAGTTAGAAACTTCATCTTTCTTTCTCACAATCTCCCAAGCACTCTTCACAATAAACAGTCCAAAACTTGTCTTAGTCCACCAAGGTTTATCCCCCATATCAGATTACCTAAAGTGATTCATTTATTGTCTAACATGGCCAACTTTGTGATCAGGCAAATGATTATGCATATAATCATAATCCCAACCTGTTTCTCTCATGAACACATTAATCTCAGTTAAATCATGATATGTCTGAATTTCTATGTACTGTGTATACAATGGACCAAGCATTGTTCAATTGTCATACCAAATAGTAGAGGTTCCTCCCTTAGGTTCCCACTATAGGTGTTGTTCAATACATTCCCTATTTTGTAACATTTGCTTCCACAATTGAGATCCCCCTCTCCATTGAACAAGTAATGGAATTTGTTTAGGGTCTGTTTGGAAAGCCACCAGGTAATTGGAATTGGTGTAATTACTAGGATAGTAATTACCAGCCTAGTAATTACACAGTCTAGTAATTACACTGATCTGTTTGGTTGCCATAGTGTAATTACACATATCATGTTTGGATGCCACAGTGTAATTACATATGTTCTGTTTGGATGCACAATTGCAATCATAAAATTATAATAAATTTTAAAAATAAAAATTAATCATTTAAAATTTATACTAGACAAATAAGAAATTTGATAAATGACATTAAATTAAATATTTAAGATATATATTATTTTTGAAAATATATTAATTAATAAACATATTTACTGTAACTAATATTATGAAAAAATAATTGATTTATATTTTTCAAATTAATATATTTCAATTGAATTGATCGTAAACAACTAAAAGTATGAAGTTTATACGAACATTGTGAAATGCATGTTTGATAAAAAGAATAGTAATATATAAAGGGAAAAGGGTCTGATATACCCTTCAACTTTGCCATTTGGAGCTCATATACCCCTAGTTATGAAAGTGGCTCATATATACCCTTACTGTTATACAAACGGCTCACATATACCCATACCGTTACAAAATGAGTTCACATATACCCTTAATTTAACAGAAGTGAAAAAAATAGTATTAAATTTATGTTTTTGACTTTTAAATTTAAAAAAATCATGTAGAGGTATATATGATCCTTCTATTGAATTTCAAGGTATATTTTAATCTTATTTATACATAAATTATTTTTTGACGTCTTTGATTATCAGTTTTTGAGTTTCTTATTCTTATTTTATTTTTTTCTTTGTTCGTTAGTGTAAAGAGAAAATCTTAAAACTAATTTTTTTGTGGCTATATTATAATTTAAAACTATTTTTTTTTTACTATATTGTTATTTAGTTTTTGTATTGAAAAAAAATTGGGTCATCTATAATAAAGTTTACAAGAAAATTAGTGAAACATAAATAAATTGGACCATCAAAATAATAACTTTAAATTAGTCGTTGAAACAAAAAAAGTCAAAAAAAAATTATGTGTGAGGAAGATTAAATATTCCCATATGGGATTATAATTTTTTTAAAATAATAATAATTAAAATATTAAATTAAAATTAATTTTTTCTACTTCCGTTAAGGAAAAGGGTATATGTGAGCCATTTGTATAGCAATAGGGGCATATATGAGCCACTTTCATATTGATGGGTATATCAGCTCTAATTGATAAAGTTGAGGGGTATATCAGGCCCTTTTTCCATATATAAATAAAACATCATAAATTATTAAATGTTTGACAAAAATATAATCTATCAAGTCTAATTAAAAAAATGACGTGCAATGTAAATTCAATATTACTAAAACAAATGAAACTGGAAATATGACATAAGTAATAAATTCAAAACAAAACATTTAACATAATACTCTTATAACAAATTTCAACATAGCAATAAATATGATTTATTTTTATTTCTTCATAATAAAGAAAACGTAAGTCTATAACCTTACTTAACAATAAATTATATTTTAATTTTAAAATTAGAATACTAATAAAATTATGCTAATGAGAAAATAAACATGGCATAAAGAAATAGATAATACGAGAAAATTACATAGAATCACATAAAGTAAGGTTGAGAACAAGAATAAAATGAAATATAATAATATAAAAATAAAAAATAGACTTTTACAAATATTTAGAATAATAAAAAGAAAAATAAAAAGAAATTAAAATAATAGAAGTAAAAAAAATTAAAAACAAACAAAATAAAAATGAAAAAATAATCAAGTGGTAATTACACCATGTAATTACCAGCAATTCACAGCCTCTGCCTGTGAATTGTAGAGTGTAATTACCCCCTGCCAATTACACCAATTACATGCTGACCAATTAATTACCTGTCCTGCCAAACAGGACAAGACAGTGTAATTACACCAATTACACCAAATCCAATTACTAGGGGTCCTTCCAAACAGGACATTAATTTCTTGCAATATTTGTTCCACATGAAATTAGACCATAAAGAGTTTTGAGTTCTAAATTTCCACCCAAGTTTTGCAAACATAGCTTGTGAAACATCAAACATGGATCTAAAAACCCAACCCACCTTCCTCTTTTGGTAGACAAATCTTCTCCCAAGAAGCCCAATGTTTACTCCTACCAATGGCTTTGTTACTCCAGAAGAATTTGGCAAAAATCCTATAAAGCTCTTTTATAACACAATTAGGAAGAACTATAGTTGATAGCATATGAATGAGAATACTTTGTAAAAACACTAGTGATTAATACCTATTTCCCTCCAAAAGATAGCATATTTCCTTTCCAAGCCTGAATCTTAGCCTTCACCCTCTTGTAGGGGTGTGCATCGGTCGGTTCGATTCGGTTTTACATATTATCAGTTCGTTTTATCGGTTTTCGGTTTTAAAATATCCTAACCCAATAACAAACCAATAAGAATTTTTTTATCGGTTTTCGGTTTATCGATTTTTGATCGTTATCGGTTCGGTTTTCGGTTTACCCAATAAGAAAATATCCATAAAATAATATATAATAGTACATAGGCTACAATTACATGTTACCGCCAAAACATAATACGAAACTTCGGATGTTAATCAAATTACTAACATTCACAAACTTGCAAAAACTACAGCCTACAATTACGAACTAAAACTAATACTAAAATAAAATAGTTCAACGAGACAATCTTGAACAGTTGCTTGATCCACCAGATAATCAACAAAATTCTCACCAAGTTCCTAACCAAGACAATCACAAAGCCTGAAAAAGAAAAAGCCAACCACCAATTTAATTACCTGATCTATACATCATCATAGAGATTTGTTCATTCATTATAGTAGAATTTAATAGACTATTACAGTAGCATTTTTACATTTAATGACAAAATGCAAATGACATAAATGGTCCCTAAACTATCCTAGTAGGTCTAAAATAGTCCTTTAACTATACAGTTGACGGATATGATCCTTTAACTATCCACCTTTTGTCAAGTTTGGTTTCCATCCAATTGCGGCACCAGAACACCCAAAAAAATCCAGCAAAAAACTGCATAATCAGCACCAAACTATACATAACACATCACTAGACAACAACATCAAACTGCTGCATCAGACTACCAAAAATCAGCACCAAACTGACACAAAAACAGACTCCCAAAACGTGTCACCAAACTGCTGCACATACAGCTCCAAAAACGTCACCAAACTGCTGCACAAACAGCAGCACCAACCACAAAAAATCAGCACCAAACTGCACAAAACACAGCTCCAAAAATGTTACCAAACATATTTCATGAAATAGGCTCCATAAATTAATAACATTCATCCTCAAATGAACACGGTAAGATGCAGATTATCGGGCACAATCACTAAATTAACAATTCCATTTTTATTAGCGACTAATCCATTTATAGTATCATCATGTCCCTTAATTGACTCCAAACACTTCTAATTAGTAAATATGTATTGAGCAAGTTAAGCTTAACAATATGCAATATTTGGCCTCATATATTTTCTTGACAGAAAGCTTATACATTGAAAACCAAGTAAATACATGACTTAGAGCAACTTGTAGCTAGAATGGCTTACCAAATGTCCAGATCCAAGTGCAAAAAAGAAAGAGTTTCAACTTCACATTAATCATCCAGAATGCTAGTATTAGCCAAATCTATAGAGAATTTATGTTAATCAACCAAAAAAATGTTAATGACTATTTACAATAACAATTAAAACTATTCTAATTAAAATATCCTTACCTTGTTCGAGCTGTTCGAGGACATCTATATCTTCCTCAACACTTATAGGTCGTGATTCACTTCTAATCCAATCTTGAAGGCACACTAGAGTTTGCACCAATTTAGGAGTTAATGAACTCCTAAATGAATCCAAGATACGTCTACCAGTACTAAACGCACACTCGGATGCCACACTTGAAACAGGAATAGCTAACACATCCCGAGCCATCTCAGCAAGAATGGGAAATCTAGGTGAGTTTATTTTCCACCAAGACAAGATGTTGAAGTTCTTGCTTTCAACTTCATTTTCTTCAGCAAGATATTTTTGCAATTCTGTTTTGACAGTTGTTGTATTTTCAGCTTTATGTTTCATTAGATCACCCATCCTTCTTTCCCAAACATCATTTGAAGTGCAAAGCCAACTGAAACAAACTTGTGACGAGGATCCAAAACGCAAGAAATAAAAATCATCTTGTTCATCTTCTTTGGAGTACCCCAATACTTATCAAATTTTTCTCTCATATTCGAAGCAATTTTACCCAAAAGATCATCATTATCTTCTTCACTCGATATCAATTGTTTTAAATAACAAGAAACCTCACAAATTTTAAGAAAATGTGAGTTTGCTGTGACGTAGTGTGATCCAGATACTTCTCTGGTAAGATCATAAAAAGTTTGAAGAAAATTAGCAATTTTTCTTACATTGTCCAAGTCATCACTCAAAAGGGCACCAACAACGCCATGTTCATCCTTTCCATCTTCATCCTCAACAAACTGAAGGTAATGTAACAAGCCAATATCACGAGCAGCATAACTGGAAAAAACATTTTCAAACTCGATAGCCCTATTTAACATCAAGTATGTGAAGTTCCATCTCGTAGAGACATCCAAACATAAAGATTTTTTACAATTAATATCAACATCTTCACAACATTCTTGGAACCTCTTACACCTCGCAGGAGACAACCTTATGTATTTAACTGCTTTTCTAACCCGTTCAATAGACACAGCAGACACCTTCAAACCATCTTGAACAACAAGATTTAGAATATGCGCCATACACCTCACATGAAGGTGTTCTCCATTCATGAAATTGATCCCCCATTTAGTGAATATCTTAGACAACTCTTTCACAGTCACGTCATTTGAACTAGCATTATCAACTGTGATGGTAAATATTTTATCTAAGCCCCAATCACGCAAACACTTCATAATTTCATTAGCCATATCTTCACCTTTATGGCTGGAAATTGGACAGAAGTTGATTATCCTCTTATGCATAATCCATTCATTATCGATCCAATGTGCAGTGATACACATATAATTAATCCGTTGCAAAGAGGTCCAAGTATCAGTTGTCAGACATACTCAAATAGGTCCAAATTACTCATACGTTAACATCTTTTCAACTTTTGCTTCTCTTCATCAAAAAGTTTAAAACAATCACGTGTCACAGTGGTACGAGAAGGAATCTTAAAACGAGGTTGCGCTACTTTCATAAAGTTTCTAAAACCTTCCTTCTCGACAAACTTGAAAGGTAGTTCATCCACAATTACCATGCGGCATAAAGCTCTTCTACATTGTTCTTGCTCAAATTTCCAGGAAACAACAACCACATCACTTGTATTCCCTCCCTGAACAGATTGAAAGCCTATTTGAGTTTGACTTTTATCAAGACTTTTAGGCATCTTTGTACATGTTAACGTATGAGTAAGCATTGCCTTTGTACCATTTTTAACTGAATCAGCAAAATAATCTTGACCGCAATGCTTACACTTTGATTTCTTATTTCCTTCTTCATCAACAAATAATCCAAAATGATTCCATGCTCGAGATCTTTTCTTTCTTTCTTTTGTAACCTTTGGTTGAACATATTGTGTTTGATGCATAGCATTTGAATTAATACTTTCATCACATAGGACCACCACCTCATCAGTTGAAATATTTTCAGTCATATGTATGTCTCTGTAAAATATGATTTAGACAATAATGATTAATGACTAATCAAGCAACAATAATGAAATAATTTCAAGGTAAACTAAAGAGAAACTAAAGAGATATCTTAAATGAGGTCTTCAACATTACTGAAAAGGAAAAAGAATTCTTAAGAAAAATAATCAAATGCTTACCAAATTTAACCTACATTAGCATAAGAAGGAGACAAGAAAGGAGATGAAAAGCTTGAAGAAGAGGGATTTTGAATCAAGTAAAAGGAAATTTGAGGAAATGTGTGCAGAGCAAAAGGAAGCCAAGAGAAGGATGGTAATGTTGGAATAGGAGAAGATTTTGAGTATTAATAGTAGTACTATATCATTAATTCATTTGACGAGTTTTAGTTAGTACGTACTCCCCTTTTGTGTATTCAAAATCATTGATATATATAATAGTAGATTTATAATTTCACAAATATTGTTGGGTCTCATGCTCTGTTATTCACTACTTGCTCTAGGTTACTAATTAAAACTGGATCTTGTTACTCTTGCTTCTTATCAATTTACTGTTAAGAGGTAATATTGCTCAATTTGCAAAGTGTACTACTAATGGAACTTGGAAAACTACATACTGTATTGTTCAAAGAAAGAGATGTACTTTTTACACTACTTGAATAAAAGATGGATTCAGAACCTCAATATTTCTATTTTATTGCTAAAATAGGTCAAAAAGTAACAACCAGCAGGGTGTCAACCTTGTTTA
The DNA here is from genome assembly GCF_000226075.1 of Solanum tuberosum. Classification (NCBI taxonomy): domain Eukaryota; kingdom Viridiplantae; phylum Streptophyta; class Magnoliopsida; order Solanales; family Solanaceae; genus Solanum; species Solanum tuberosum. The sequence continues at coordinate 226,708 of NW_006239428.1, read as the reverse complement.
TCAGAAAAGGCATAGATTACAGAAGAATAAAATTATACAAGGACAGTTATTAGAGAAGAAGAGATTAGAAAAGGGTAGAAAATCCTCACCGTCGCCTAGCCCTTACTATCGTCGTTGTTGCGAACCCTCCTTGGAAACTTGTTGGTTGTTGCCGGCTTGCCGCCGCCGTTGGCTCGTTCCTAACCCTAATTTTACTCTAAGCGCCAAGCGGTAAGTACTAACTCCTACTGAAAATCTAATATAGAATCTACTTATGTATTAAATTATTTATATTTAATATTTAGGAAGGGTAAAGTAGTAAATAACTATCACCTTATTGGGTTATCGATTTACCCAATAACCCAATAGGAAAAACCGAAACCGAACCAATAACCCAATAACTTTTTTTTATAAACCCATTAAAAACCCAATAACCCAATAACAATAACCCAATAACATTTTATCGGTTCGGTTTATTGGTCGATTCGGTTTTTGCACACCCCTACCCTCTTGATCAGTTCGACATAGTGTTCCTTTCTTTTACTAGCATGAGTGATAGGGAAATCTAGATATTTCAAAGGAAACTGACCTCTGGAAATGCATGTACATTCGTCCACTAATTGCCTCACATCAGCTGCTACATTTTGATGAATATAAAGGCTTTTTTGTCCTTGTTGACCTTCTGGACTGATTGAGTCTCATAATCCTGCAAAATTGACACTATTATCTTCAAAGAATACTTATTAGTAGAAGCAAAGATGATAGAGTCATATGCATATGCAAGGTGGTTCAAATTAGCACTCCACTTAGGTAAACCATACCCTACATAATGGGAATCCTCAAATAAAGAGTTTAGGTCCCTGGTTAATACTTCTACAGAAAGAATAAATAAAGAAGGGGAAAAAGGATCTCCTTGCTACAGTCCTCTAGTAGAGTGAAAGAAACCATGTGATTGACCATTGATCAAGACAGAGTACCAATTATTAGATAATAACCTCCAAATTATATCAACAAAGACCACAGAAAATCCCATCTTCCTTAACAATTTCATTAGGAAGAACTATGATACTCTGTCATAAGCCTTGGCCATGTCAAGCTTAATGACCACATTGACAGGTTTACCTCTCTTTCTAATATCAGTAACAATTTATTTTCAATAATGCTTCTGCCTTTAACAAAACCTGATTGATTATAAGAGATCAATTTGGGAAGAAGTGCTTCAACTCTGTCATGTACAATCCTGGAGAATATCTTATTAATAAAATTGCTCAAACTAATTGGTCTCAAATCAGCAAAAGAATGCACCTGGTCCTTCTTAGGTAGGAGAACCAAGTTAGTGTGAGCAATGGACTTAGCGAGGGTATTAAAGAAATCCTGAACCATTCGGAGAATATCATTCCCAACAATATCCTAGCAACTTTGATAAATCTTCTCGTCACTCCATATGGTCCACTAGCACTGTCTCCGTTTAAATTTAAAACAACTTTTCTAAATTCATATAATTCTGGAAGTTTACAAAGTTCTGAATTTTCTTCATATGTAATAAGTTCAGGAATGTGCCTCAGTAGTGAAAAGGAAGAAGCGTCTCTTTCTTGAGTAAACTGGTTGTGATAAAATTCTACAGCTTCTACTGCTATTTCTGCTTCCTTTCTCCAACCAATTGCCCAGACTGTTTTGGATTTTATTCATCTGGAGTTTTTTCCTTCTACCCTTAACAATATTGTGAAAAAAATCTCGTATTTTTGTCTCCATTTTCAAACTAGTCATAACCTGCCTTTTGTTGCCAAAAAATCTCTTCAAAATGGAGGTATTTTTTAAGCTCATCCTGAGCTCTTTGCAAGACTTCTCTATTTTCAGGATTGGGGATCTCTTCAAAGAGTTTCTCCTTGATTCGAACAATGTCTTCTCTAATGATCAATTGCTTAAACATGTCACCATATGCATCTCTGCTCCATTTTCTCAAAGCTGATTTCACCCTTTTAATATTTTCCTTGAAATCTAAATAAGGATTCTGAGAGGGATTGGTAGACCAATTTTGTCTAACCACATCTTTAAAGGACTCATTCTCAATCCAAAATTTGAGAAACCTAAAAGGTTTCTTATGTCTGGTAATGGTTTCTTCACAAGATAAAAACAAGGGTGCATGATCAGATTCAGTTCTTGGTAAATGCTCTACCTCAACATGATTAAACCAATCCATTCCACCAAGTGAAAAAACTTCCTTTAAACTGGACCTCTATTAATTCACAAGTTGATATGTAACATTCAAACTCTTCATGACAACATTTACCATGGGTAAACCTCCTATTTTAACCACATTAAAATCACCCCCAACTATCCATGGGCTATTCATCCCTGCAGCCACTTGATAGATATCCTCCCAAAGATTTACTCTTTGATCAGCTCTGCATTTGGCATACATTAGCGTGACATAATAATTGAGAGCCTAGCTATGATGTTTTAGGAGAATTGTTAGTTGTTGCTCTGTATCTTTCACCACTGTACAATCAATATCATGGTTTGCAAAATACCATATTTTGCCATTAGAATTAGCAATCGAAAAAGGCATCCTCAGTTTTCTTCTATATCTGTTAATATGTCTAGAATTCTAAAAAGGTTCCAACAATCCAATAAATGAAAATTTATGATAATTGGGTAACATTTGTACTCTTTGAAAAGCTTGTTGAGACTTCACTGATCTAATATTCCATATAAAAGCCTTCATATTTACTAGATACTGATTTGGACCTCTTTGGTTGAATTCTGATGGGTTGACTATTTTCTCTGTTACCTTGCTTCTTTTCTTTTCTAGCAGTTTTCTTCAATCCAGGAGACAATCTACTTCACTTGAGACATTATCCAGTACATCCTCAAACACCTCTGCCTCTTTTATAGCCTTGGCTATTTGAACTGGGCCTATTGTTTCATAACACTTATTTTCTCCTATGTTATGAGAGATAATGTCATGTAACACTTTGTTAGGGGACTCCATTTGCACTAGAAGTTGTGATTCATCTGTATGCACTGCCATAGGGACCTCCACTATTGCCATGCTATCATCTACTACTTCTTTGTGCTGATGTGATATTTCTACTTCTGAGTTTGTAATGACTTCCTTAGAGTTGTTAGTATCTGAGCATTCTGTGAGAGCAATTTGCTGCCCTCCTTTATTAATTTTTCCATCTGTGGTTTTTGTGACACTTGCAGTTGATTCTACTTGTCTCTCATCCTTATCTCGATCTACATCTTTAATATCTCCATTATCATGCCCCTGAGATGTGTTTTGGTATATACGTTCTGCAAGAAGACCACCTACTAGAGCCTTGGGATCAACTCTTTGAGATTTGTTGAAGGTTTTTGTGACCCACTCCTTGGCAGAAACACCATATTGACAGCTTTCTTTATCACTTGTGATGCCATGTTGCTTATTATTATTCATTTCCTGCTTATCATTAACCATTGTGTTTGGATTGTTGTTGTCATTTCTATTGTTTTATGTTGGCTGTATGATTATCTTTTGGGATTCTTCACTTAGAATTTCAAAACTATTTTGTACCATGGGATGAGCTTGAGTGGTGATTACTTTTTTCTTGACAATATTCTTGTCTTTCACCACATTCCATACCCCTGGATCACCAACCACTTTACCACCAGAAAGAATTTTTGCCTTTCCTTTTTGTAGTCTTCGAATCCAAGGAGAGTGATGCACTTGCTTCTTTTCCTCTGTAAACACCTTTTCTTCACCATTCTTATTACTGAGGAATATGTAATTATCCCTGCCATGCCCTTGCATTTTACATTCCTCACAATATTGTGGAACATAATCATATTTGATTTGTATCACTTCAGTACGTATTTCCCCGGTAACTTCATTTTCGATATCCATTAAAACAGTCTTGGGAAACTCAGGTCAACCAACACTTTTACTCTTGCGCAACTTGGTCTAGTTTTGTTGATAGTTGCCAAATCAAGTTGTACAGGTTTACCTACTACCGATGCTAAAGAAAAAAGACATCCTCTAACAACGTAGGTAGGTAAAAGGTTGGGGAATGAAATCCATTTTAAATCATTTGTGGTTTCTTCACTAATCTTGAATCTTGCATCATAAATAAGAGTGCGCATGAGATATGAATATCCATCTTTGCACGTAATATAGAAGGCTCCTTTCGATATGAGATTAATGAAATCCTCTTGTAGAGTTAATCGGATAAGAATATGCTTCTTACGGAAAAATTTGATTTGACATCCTCCCTTGATCTCACATTGTTGAGGAATAATTCTTCTTAATTCCTCTAGATCAGTCCATTCATACGTAAATTTCCCAATAACGGTGAATTGTAGGTTCTCAATCTGATTCATTCGATCCACTTCTTCTTCTGTCCATTTGATATGTGGAACACCTTCCACCATAGTGACTTCCTTACGACTAATTGATTCTGCAGTTTGACCAACAATATTAGAAATCATTTTAACAAAAGATTTTTCCATAGGCAAACTAGGGTTATTCATACTGGAAGAAAGATGGTGTTGGCCAGCCACCGTAGATGACTAACCAGTGGCGATATGAACCATCTAGGTTATTTTTTAAATGGAGCGGAGGGAGTAATACGAGGGAATAAGCAGCAGGTGGGCGGACTAAAGTAACAAAAGACCACTACACTTTATTCTGTTCCTATTTTCTTTTTCTTTTGTCTTCTATTTAAAGAAAGAAAATACATTAATGACTAAAGTCAAACCTAAAATGAAACGACCAAAGTAAATTACTTGTTGAAATTACTTGCAATTTTTCTTTTTCAAAAAAAAAAAAAATAATAATTGTTTTTTTCTTTTATATTGTATTACATCCGTAATAGTTTCTCTTAACTTTTTTAACATGATTCACCTTTTACAAAAATAGTGCATAATTCATTGGAACTGGGAATCATCTCTATTTTAATTTTTGTTCATTTCCTTTTCTAGTTTTTGTAAATATTAATATAACAGTCTATTATTTAACTTATTGCAAAGCTGGGGCTCTCATTATTTTGACTTATAGGGTGTTTTGATAGGAAGAAAAATATTTTCTAACTTTCTCATACATGATTAGCTTAAATATTTTGGAAAATAATTTTCAAATCAATGTCGTGTGTCGAGGTTAGGTCTCAGGTCGAGGTTAGATCTCAAGTCATGTGTCAAGTCTCGGGTCGAGGTTAGATTTCAAGTCATGTGTCAAGTCTCGGGTCGAGGTCAGGTATCGAGGTCGAGTCGGGTATCAAGGTTAGGTCTCGGGGTAGGGTCTTGGGTTAAGATTGAGATCGAGTCTCGGGTCAGGTGTTGAGGTCAGGGTTGGTGTCGGGTCTCGGGTCAAATGTTGGGGTTAGATTCTGTTTCAAAAGTTGGATCTTGAGTCGGATGTTGGGGTTGAAAATCGGGGTTGTGTCTTGGGTCGAGGTCTGGTTTCAGGTCGAGGTCGAGGTCGGGTCTCGAGTCAGGTTCAGGTTCAGGTGTCAGGATCATATTCTAGTTCGACGGGGTCTCTAGCGGGGTTAGGTCATGGGTTTGCTCTTGGGATCTTGTCCTAATTCGTGTCATGGTCACGATAGGGTTTCAGTTCATATTTCGGGTGTCGAAGCGATTATCGGAGTTGATTTTCAAGTTATACACTATTTTTCTAAAAAGTGTTTTCTACTCTCTATAAAAAAAATTAAACATATTTTCTAGAAGATGTTTCTCATTCACCAATCATAAACTAGGAAATATTTTTCACTCACCAACCAAACATGAGAAAATAAGTTAGAAATCAACTTATTTTTCAAAAAAAATAAATTCTAGGAAAACATTTTCCTTCATACCAAACACACCCATAGCTATTGAATTTTGCACCTTTACTGATGTAAAATAAATAAAATTTATTAGTAACCTCATATTTGAAGCTCCAAATGAAGCACAACTAAATACATACAGTATTAGGAACTTGTAAACTAAAAGACTTTTTTCACTATCCAACTAAATGATGTAAGCATTGGTAGTGAATTTTATACCTTCACTATTGAATAGAAAAATCAATTGGGATTGCTACAAAAAAAGCTAATTTAAATTAGTATTTTAAGTTAAACAGCTAGTTTTTAACTTAGGCTTGCACACCACTTCCCACTCTAATCTTTATATTGTATTATATCTGTAATAGTTTCTCTTTAACTTTTTTAACATGATTCACCTTTTACAAAAATAGTGCATAATATTCATTGGAACTGGGAACCATCTCTATTTTAATTTTTTTTCCTTTTCTTTTCTATTTTTTGTAAATATTAATATAACAGTCTATTATTTAACTTAGGGAAAAGAGCCTGATATACCCCTCAACTTTGCCATTTGGAGCTGATATGCCCATTGTTATGAAAGTGGCTCATATATACCCTTATTGTTGTACAAACGGCTCACATATACCCCTACCGTTACAAAATGAGCTCACATATACCCTTCATTTAACGGAACTGAAAAAATTAGTTTTAAATTTATATTTTTGACTTTTAATTTTCTTAAAAATTATTTAGGGGTATATATGATTCTTCTAGCAAAGTTCAAGGTATATTATAATTTTTTTCATACATAAATTATTTTTTGACTTCTTTGATTATAATTATTTGAGTTTCTTATTCTTATTTTATTTTTTTCTTTCATTCTTTAGTGTAAAGAAAAAAAAATTAAACTATTTTTTTGTCTATATTGTAATTTAATTTTTGTATTTGAACCCAATTATCTATCCCTCTGAAGATATCTCTTTAGCCGTTGCAATCAATCTTTCTTGCTCTAGCTTCTCTCTAAAGGTTGTACTACATTCCACTATATTTTCCTTCATTATAACTCTAGCTCTTTTAAATTCTATTAGAGTGGTGTCCCACCATCTCTTAGAACTTTCCATACAACCAAGTTACTCACCAAATATTAGAAAACCACAACCTTAAGTACTCGCAAGTCGTAATTACAATACAAACTTTGCTTACCAACAATCTTATTAGATAGTTCAATCCATCGCAATCCATCAAGACTCTTATTACCATTACGCTCCGTCATCCTTGATTATCACTACGAAGTCAACCTTTTCATCAACATAACACCTCAAACTCAGGCATACTCATCAAATTCAGAGGACTAACCCAATTTATACGCACTTTCTTACTAAAATACTTCAATTTCCTTCACCCAAGTATACTCATTAAGACCTTCCTTATCCATAAGTTTGTCATTCCTGTATAAATCTCCCTTATGGCTTTAGATAAAATCAACAGACCTCATACTACCCTCCTCCTTCTTAACAAACAAGACAGGAGCACCCCACGAGGAAGCACTAGAACGGATGAAACCTTTATCAAGAAGCCCTTAGATTCGAGCCCTAAGCTCTCTTAATTCTGCCGGAGCCATACAATACGGAAGGATGGAAATGGGGAGAATGACAATTTCCAAGTCAATGCAGAAATCTAAATCTCTATCCGGAGGCATACCAGGAAAATTCGTAGAAACCACTTCCTTAACACTCAGACACCACCAGAATAGACTCAATAGAGGGAGACTCAACCTCAACATCCCAAATATGAGCCAAATAAGTCAAACAACCCTGCCTTACCAGTTTCCTAGCACGAATGGAGGATATGATCTTAGCTAGCTTAGGCTTGTACACCCCTTCCCACTCTAATATTTCCCTACCGGGGATTTCTAGAGTTACCAACTTAGTATTACAATTAAGCCCGGTATAACATGGGGACAATCAAGTCATGCCTTAGATTATATCAAGTCAGACGTCAGTCATATCCAGCATAACCAAATAACCTAAGTCTAAGAATCCCTAAACACAACATGACAAACACGATATACAAGGGTGACTATGACTGACTCTTCAACTGGGGTAGAAACATGGATGGGGCATCAAGTATATCACAAACCACATCAATCCCAAAGAAAACTAAATGGACAAATAAGAATGAGTAGAACCCGGATCAAACAACACATTAGTCATCTGGTCACGAACAAACATTGTACCTGTGACCACTACATCAGACATCTCAGCCTCGATTTTACCCGGAAAGCATAAAACTGAGCCTTGTCATCTTGACGGGGAACCTCATCGCTTGGCTGCACTACTCCTCTAGCTGCATTACCATTTCCCCGACCTCCACGACCTCACTGAGTTCCTCCTCATATGCCCAGGGTCTCCATAATTTTAACACATTTTATAACTTATATTCGATTGCTGAACACTGAATTAGATCGCGTGGTTAGTTTGGGTATGATTCGAGGTCCATAATTGTGACTAGAGCTGAGATTCTGTCTCGCCCTGTCCCGCTCTAGCGAGTGAAATCCCACACTGGCGTTCTCGCCGTGGCGGGGAAAATCCCTCCCCAGCGGCCCTGACGAAAACAAAACTCCTACCCATAATTTCTGGGGTTCCTCTCTTTTCTATATTTCTATTAGATTCCCAGCTATAACTAGGCATTTAAGAAAATCCCTTTAGCTAGGACAATCATTGTCTACCCCCGGTCAACCCAACGAAGTACACACTTTAGAATCCTTTTAATTCATTTCAACACTACCACACACATATCCCCAGGATACACCCAGACTCACACGGTTATCAGTAAGTGGCAATGCACGTCCAGATTTCTAGCTTACGAACCACATTGTAATTTATCTAGACCCTTGCACCTAATCTCATGATGACTTTCTTTTCATAACAAGTTTCACGACACTCAAGCAGATAAAATTTGCAGACAAGTCCAAATTCTTTAATTAGTTAGTTCTATTAACGACCATTACTAATCATTTATGCCTTATATATCCCCTAAGACCATATACCAATTGGAACCTTCTCAGTTCCAATTAACTTCATTGTGTCCCTTCAGTCGGGACTACGACGTCTAGTTCACTTCGTTGAGATACCAATTGGAATCGGGAGATACCAATTGGACTCAACTCATACCACAAGCGACAATAGTAGCTAGTGATCCCCACAAAACTGCTAATTTCAATCATAGAACTTGGTCGATCCCAATTCTTAACCGCCTCAATCTTCAACTGATGGTAACCAGACCTTAAATCAATCTTAGAGTAAACCGATGCACCTTGCAATTGGTCAAAAAGGTCATCTATCTGAGGCAATGGATACTTGTTTTGAATGGTGACCCTATTCAACTGTCGGTAGTCTATACACATCCTTTCTTGCTAGTGATGGTGTTACCGTTGTTGTTGCTTTAGCTCGGACCATAGAGTGAATGAGGTAAGATACCAATTTGTATCGCCCAGATACCAATTTGTATCGCCCAACTAACAATTGTATTCAAGTCATAGCACGAAGTAGTACAAAGAAGTGAGTTTTTCCTAAAGTTCTATAGCCTATCGAAGAAAAGTACGGACGTCAACGTACCATTCCGTAAGACTCTACTAGACTCGTTTTGGTACAATGAGATTAACATACCTAGGCTCTGATACCAACTTTGTCACGACCCAAACCATCGTGATTGGCACTCACACAAACCCTTCGATGGGAGAACCATTACTACAACCCAAATAAATAAATTTTATGAAAACTAAGGCATTTAAAGATACATAAGTAGATTTAAATGACTATAAAAATGGAGTCTTCATAAACTCCAAGGTTTTAACAACCAACTAACCAAACTAATGAGGAATAACAACCCCTAGAACCTGAAAGTCAATGTAGCAAAACTCTACTAACGACAAGTCTAAGAACAAGGGGTACAACCCCGAGACTAAGCAAACACCTTAAACAAATAGTATGAGTCCGAAAAGAATGGACTTAAACAAGAAAGATCCATGGCAACCTGAAAGAACTGGCCCACCCTTGAATCCGGTCACGATCAATAGTCACTTAGTTGAGGTCTATCAATAGCCGCCTAAAGATGCCCTGTACTCAACAAATAACAAGCAAGTGCAGTATCAATACACAACCACAGTGTACTGGTAGGATCACGCGGCTATCCCAATAAGTGAAACACATGCAAGTAACCACAACATTATAAACAGACATATATAATATGAGTCAACTATTACGAATGACGAACAGTTTCACGATTCTCACATATCACAATTATTTCAATTTAGAGAAACATATCGTCTTCCAATATCAATCATCATTAGATATGAACGAAATCATTATAAAGTAGATACACAACACAATTCAATGGTCCTTTCACGGAACCCAATTCAATGGTCCTCGCAACGAACCCATACCCAAACTGTTAGTGTACCGATTCGTGGTACCCGATCCAATGTTTATGCCGGAACGTGGCAACTGATTCCATAATTATGTCGAAACTTGGCAATCGATCCCATATTTATGCTAGTACATGGCAACTGATCCAAGTTAGTGTGTCGTAACGTAACACCCTATCCATTCAACAAACCATAATCACAATCACAATGTATATTCTCACAATCATACAACAAGAGGTGATTCATGACATACAATTATTCAATTATCCTCATTTACGATTAGGGTGATCAATAATGCAACATTCGCATACATACATACATGCATTATAATGAGCAATTACAAACATATATCACACCAATATGAAATCACAACCGTCACTTACCTAGAATCCAAACTTGAATCCCCTAAGGAACTTGAATCTTCCATTTCAGGATTTTTTCCGCTTGTTCTAGGTCTACAAATAACAATTTATACGCAAGGATCAACAATCAAGACCTAATTACTCGGATCATAATCAATAATATTAACCCTAGGTCAAACCTTGATCCCCATACCCAGATTGGGGCTTTTTCCACCATTAACTTTGAATCAAAACCTTTTCCCAATGTTAATTACCCAAGAAACTACGTTCTACGGATTGAAAAATGGATCCGAGAAGTTAAAACCTTACCTTTAGCCTTAAGAATGGTGAAAAACTATCAAGAACTCGTCTGGGGTCGTTCCTTAGCTCTCAAAGTCGAAAAGTGTAGAATAAAGATGTTTTGGGGTTTATTTACAACCTTAAGTCGCGTCGAACCCGCGACAGCTGTCCTTACCCCGCTACTGCGGCCCCGCCTTGGCAGCAGAAATTCCACCCCAGCTGCTGCATAGAACCAGTGAGCAATTTTAATAATTCCAAGACCCCCATTTCACAACACACCTTTAACCAACAACGCTCAGAAAAATATCGTTCACGCTAAGATCGATTTCGGGAGTTCTACTCACCCGAATTCAATTCCGTAAAATCGTACGGATTCCTTAACGACTTATCTAACCACTCATGTAATCAAAATCATAAATAAGTCATCCAATTGTTACCATATGTCCCTATACTTTAACGACTCTAATTTCGTCCAAATCTGGACTAGGTTAGAAAATTCCAAGTTTCTGCCAAAAAGTTTCATGACCACAATTCTTTCTCCTTTGGCTTTTCCCTAACGATGGAATCAGGTCGTTAGAATAGATACTAATTTACCCATCACTCATTCCCGAGTGATCAGCTAGGGAAGATTGGCTAGAGTAAAGGTAGAATAGTACTTGAATCGGTGAACAACAAGGGATACTTGTCTCGCATGTCCTTAACTTTCGGACATTGCGATCAAGAATTTCAATTGGTTCTTCCTTATACAGAAGGTCTTGTTTATCAAAACTGAGTCTCACTTTATGATATAATCTTCGTCCTCAAACCAACTAATTGAATACCTACACATCCTCATATACAATGCCTCAATAAAGTCATCACAATACTCGAGTGATAATTATTGTTGTATGTACACTTAGCTAACCACAAAGTTATTCCCAATAACCTCCAAAGTTGATAGTTGGTGTGAGGTCAAAAATATATTTTTTTAATCATTATTTGCCTCACATTTATTATTTATATCTGTCCTTTTTTAGCATTAATTTTATGAATTGTGCTAAATAGTGTATTTTATTTGTAGGATTAAATTGACGTAAAGTTGAAAAAGTTTGGAGTTAAAACAAATTAAAGATGAAAGATTATCAAAGGAAATCAAGAAGACAGCTTAATGGATTAAATTGTATATAATTATATGTAAAATTATATGCTGCAAAGTGCTCATTCAATTGGAAACTTGAAAGGAGAATATTGTTGTCAGCCACGTGGCAGATTCTAAAGGCAGTGGCCAATTGAAGAGCTGCACACAATCTTGAAGGCGGCGGACAGAATGCGTACAACAATTCAAACTCAATTTTGGTTTTGGTTTCCTCATTTGTTTTGGTCTCAGTTATTTTATTTAGGATTTTCTACATCTATAAATAGTTTATAAATATAATTATTGGACAACCAATATAGAGTAACGAGGAGGCACTTTTGAAGAGAAAGTCGTCAATACTTTTTAGGGTTCTTTTCTTCTTCTTATTTTTTTAGAGATTGGTGGCTAAAGTCCTTGTTCTGGGGCTGTAGCTACGAATCGATTATTGAATATTTGAGGTTGTTGAATTAATTTCCGATTGTCAATACAAGTTACTTATATATTATTGTTTTAGTATTTTATGTTTGCGCACCATAAGATAAATCTATTGTCTAATCTTAAAATCGAGAGAGGGGAGGTTAAATAGACCAGAGAATATAGAGAGCTCGATCCACCCATTGAATTGAGATGATTAGTGTTCAGGAGTGACGCCCAAACGATCACCTTGCTTGGTTACAAAATAAGATGAAATATAAATGCTCCCCAGTTAGTCTATTTATCTCCGCTCAACAATGTAGTTAGATAGCTAACTGGGTAGACGACGAGAGGCGTACAACTCGGATCATATCATCAACCCTATAGACCAGTAACTTGACAACTGAAATTAATTCTAAGCCTATAATATGATACATGAGATTCAATATATGCTGCAGCCCTGGGATTTTCCAACTATTGTAAGTAATCTTATTACTTTATTCCTACATTCTTTTTTATTTGACACTCTTAAATAAATAATTAGACCAATATAATTTAGTAAAAATAGTTAATTGACAAGTCCTTTGGGTTCGATAATCTGGTTCTTTTAAGAGCCTCTATATTACTTGCGCGACCACGTACACTTGCGTGTGAAATTGGGAGCAACTAGTTTTTGGCGTCGCTACCGGGGACTTAGAAATCAACTATTTGTCTAAGTTATATTTTTTCTTTTTATTTATTTAAGTTTTGTTTTTATAAGTTTTTTTTTTAGTTTTTTTTTTCTTAACAAATATTTTTTCTCTTTGTTTGAATAATTTGATACTCTTATTGATATGGATGATTGGGATAAATCGTGGTTGGTTGATGAATGTCCTTTATGTGATATATATGGTCGTCAATATATTCATTGGAATGGTTATCCTAAATCTTATTCCCTTCCCCCGAATCCCTATTATGATTCTTCTGTTATTTGTGATGTTGGTAGGGGCGATGTAGTGGAGAATGCAAAACAAGAGGCGTGCAATGTGAATTCACTTATGGAATGTACGGACATGCTGGACAAAGTTAATTCAAAAATCGCTGAACAAATGTTTGAATGTGTGGAAGAGCAAAAAATAATCACAAAACGGAGAGATGCGCTTGATGCTATTCAATTAGAAATTACTATCTTAGAGATTGCAGCCCAACAAAGAGAAAGCTATGAAGAAGCAGAGATAGTGAGCCAATCTTGGCTACAAGAACAAACTCAACTTCTAATGTTTCATGAGTCTATCCGTGATGGGCTGACATACATGACAAGCCAATTGATTGAAGGAAGAGTTGAGCTTACACAAGAAATAGATCAATTTGGCTCAGATATTCATGACTTGGAGACTCACTTGAACAAAAAGATTAAGGCGTCTGATGCCCAATTATCAATTGTCGTGGATGATGATCAATAAGTGGAGCAAAAAGAGGAATTTCAACCTTTAAACTACACCTTATTCCTTAATATCGATGTTGAGAAAGAGTACAAAAGTGAGAATGTTGTAAATAATGTTGCTTTGGAATTGAGACAATTTGAATCTCATTCAAAACACTTTTTTATAAAATCTGAACTAATGGATAAGTGTATTGATGAGGAATAATACCCCTACATTCTAAGGTTTTTTAGTCCACGTAGACAAAACGACATTCCTCACCTAAGGGTCAAGAAGTGCAAGATGTGACATATATTACTTGGTTCTTTTATCTTTATACCACCACCCCTTGAGAGGAGCAGAAAAATTGATGCAAAGTTAGGGGTAAAATTCATAAGTTCAAAGTGGAAAGAAAAGTGGTGAATTTATTTGTGTCGTGCCGCGACGTTAAATTAGGCGCTTATAGGGAGGCAACCCAATTTATAGTGTAACCTCTTATTTTTATTTTTATATTTTAGTATTATTATTTTATTGTTATGTTGTTTTTACAAGTTTTGGAGAAGTTTGTGTATCCAATATTTGGAGCTAAGGAGCACATTTGAGCTTAAGTGTAGGGTGACGACCCTTGATGAAAATAAAGAGAACATGCTACTAGCTAGGCCTAAGGGCCTCAGGGAGTTTTTCGAACCCTTGTTTTAAATTTTATTTGAAGCTTTGGGGACATAGCATCTTTTTAAGTGTGGGGTGAAGGAATAAATTCCTAGTTTTTATTGTTTTTATTGTTTTATTGAGTCTTTTATTTTTTTTAGGATGGGTTCCTTGGCTTTTGTTTTTGGTTCTTTTCCTGAGTAGTCCCTTTGAACCGAACGTCTTTTATTTTTTTAGGAATAATTTTTTATTTTTTATATTTTTGAGAGAAAAGAAAAGACCCTTTTGAGTGGTGTGATACATGTTATTTAGGTCTAATTTTTTCGTAGTACTTTCTTGTGAATGCTTGATAAAAAAAAATGCAGACTCTTTGACATCTAAGCTCATGGTTGTGACTTTGTATATAGTTTATTTTATTTTGTAGTTTGTTATGATCATGTCTCTCTTAAAAGTGGAATTGATCCATCTTGATTGATACTTGTGCCATGTTTGGTGAGAATTTGTTTATTCCATGTTTTGCATCCTAGTCTAGAACTTGCCCTGCATGTTATTGAAGCGAAATAAAAAAATGTTGATTTGCTTAGGAGATGATAATAGGCTTTCTTTGATTTGTCTGGTAAATTTTAGCCTTTTAGATATTATACCACTAGTTAGCCTTTTTGAGCCTATAGTCTTTTGTTGGTAGCCATATTTTGCCCTTGACTATTTGTTGAATCCCTAGTTTTTGCACCTCGCTTCCTTGAGCATTAAATTATCAATTTTGAGAAAAGGGATGATTAAGTGAAAGGTAATCAATGATAGCTACAAAATGCTTAAAAATCCCTCTTTGAAAGAATGTGAAAAAAAATTGTTCTGTTATGTTGTGTGGAAAATAAAAGTATGCTCAAACATTGACCCTGGTCCTACCAAGGATATTGTGCACCTCAATTAAGGGTGACTACTGAAAAGGCATATATATATATATATATATAGAGCATGCTTAATTAGTGGAGATGTACATAATGGGCAAGCATATGGTTCTTTGCGCATACATGTGAATTTTCATTGTGAGTATGAGAGTGTTTTTTGATGCTAAGTCCTTAATTTATATTCAATCTTTTGAATTGAGTGTGTGAACTATTTCTTCTTGTGAGGGCACTTGTTTCATGATGGATAGGTGATTTTATTAACTTTCTTTGATGATAGTAGGAGAGCAAACTTAAATTTGATGAGTACAAAGTCCTTTCTTGAGATTAGGAGGTTAGAGGTTTGTTGTTTATTTGGATGTCTTGCATAATGATTGAGAAGAGTACTTGGTGTTTTAAAATTGGTATATGGACTAATTGTTTGTATTAACCCAATTGATGACACTCCTAGTATGATTTTTGAGATGAACTTTAATGTTTGCTCGAAGACGAACAAAAGTTTAACTATGGGCTGTTGATGTGAGGCAAAAAATATATATTTTTAATCATTATTTGTCTCACATTTATTATTTATATATGTCCTTTTTGAGCATTAATTTTATGGATTATGCTAAATAGTGTATTTTATTTGTAAAGTAAATTGACGTAAAGTTGAAAAAGTTTGGAGCTAAAACGAATTAAAGATGAAAGATTAAAGAAGGAAATCAAGCTGACAGCTTAATGGATTAAATTGAATATATAATATATAAAATTATATGCTGCAAAGTGCACATTCAATTGGAAACTTGAAAGGAGAATATTGTTGTCAGCCACGTGGCAGATTCTGAAGGTAGTGGCCAATTGAGGAGCTGCGCAAAATCTTGAAGGCGGCGGACATAATGCGTACAACAATTCCAACTCGGTCCACCCATTAAATTGTTTTAGTATTTTATGCGTGCGCACCATAAGATAAATCTATTGTCTAATCTTAAAATCAAGAGATGAGAGGTTAGATAGACCAGAGAATATAGAGATCTCGGTCCACCCATTAAATTGAGGTGATTAGTGTTCAGGAGTGACGCCCAGACGATCACCTTGCTTGGTTACGAAATAGGATGAAATATAAATGCTCGCCAGTTAGTCTATTTATCCCCGCTCAACGATGTAGTTAGATAGCTAACTGGGGTAGGCAACGAGAGGCATATAACCCGGATCATATCATCAAACCCTATAAACCAGTAACTTGACAACTGAAATCAATTCTAAGCCTATAATATGATACATGAGATTCAATATATGCTGCAGCCCTGGGATTTTCCAACTATTGCAAGTAATCTTATTATTTTATTCCTACCTTCTTTTTTATTTGACACTCTTAAATAAATAATTAGACCAATATAATTTAGTAAAAGTAGTTAATTGACAAGTCTTTTGGGTTCGATAATTTGGTTCTTTTAAGAGCCATTATATTACTTGCGCGACTACGTACACTTGCGTGTGAAATTGGGAGCAACAATCGTACACATGTCCGCAACATGTTATCAAGGACTTTGACACAAACATCAGGACGAATCCTTTCTCACATAACCATGATATAATTCCAAGTCAATACTCGCTACAAATAGAAGTGAACCTGAATCAACGAACAAACACTCATAATACCCAAACAATCATAGTTCTTAACAATATCTCCATCCCACAACATAAAATTTTCCATGAGTTTAAGTTATAACAAATTTGATCTTTAGAAATCAAATACTCATTAAAGGATATGTCCAAACATACAACCCCTCCAACAACACTATCAAAATGCTAGATTTAGTAATTGTAGATTACCTCTTAAGAACAGTAGAATTGGTCCCAATGATCCCCACATTCAACCACACATAATCAATACATGACCTCGACGACTAGAGAAATATTAAGATTGTCGGACAACCACAAATACACATGGTAGCTCTTCTATAAACTTTGATAAGCAAGGTGGTACATGTAAAACCACTAAAATACTTTAACAACACCAATTATGTCATTCAAAATAACCAAATCTTCCTAATCTTCCCATTCAACCAAGAGAACATCGCAAGATTTGGTACTCCTAATCCACCACTAGGGATCCACCCACAAAAGAGAAAACACACATGATCATAGCTAGTGTATTATACTCACAATACTAAAAACCATCATAAACACTCCGACCATTTACCTTATTATAAACCAACACTTTTTAAATGAAAACATTTCTTAGATACCTTAACAATCAAAAGTAATAAACTTTACGACTCAACCTAGGTGTAAGTCCTTTCAAAGGTTCAATACCTGATACAATTGATCATTTCTTGCCTGACAAATTCATACCTTGACAAAATATATCACTACGAATGTAGACATACAATGAAAAAACTGAATTGTAAATTCAACCATCCAACACAATCCCCTTATCTATCAACATTAGTTTGTATCATGAAGATTTTTATGAATTCATGGATCTTCGTTTATCATTGTTCGCATCTCCATCGATCTTACAATATCCTTCGCTAAAAATTCCATCGTACTCCTTACTAAACTCAAAAACAAAACATAGCACTTATCATCACTTTCGAGCTAATGTCTGTACACTCCTTTCTCAAGTCTTTTCCAATAGTTGTCAACCAATCTGATGAACTTGTGACACTTTTACCACAGCCATAACAAAACCAATGAAATCACGCGTCGCTGAACCCAATTATCAACCCCTATGAGGATATTTCTTCAGCCTTTGCAATCAAATAAAACATTATTGCTCTAGCTTCTCTCAAAAGGTTGTACTGCATTCCTGTCACGACCCAAGCCTAGGGCCTAGACGTGACCGGCGAATGGGGAACCCGAAGGAACCCCAAACAAGCCTCATAGCGTATCATTACACATCCTTGGTCGCGGAAGCAATTAAAATGACCATAAGCAATAAGCATAATCAAGGGGAAAATAGGAACTAAGGGAGCAATAGAAAAAAAATGATACAAAAATACCATAGATGAGTCAAGCTCAAGCATAATACACAACTTGTCCAACACCACCTCTAAACATGGGTACTTAGCGGGGGCCAAGACAAACTATCGGGCTCACCCTCATAGTCAATAAATAACAAAAAAGGAAAGTCTTATACATAGCAAGAGATCATAAGCAACGTCCCCGGAATGGAGGACTCACCAATAACCTCGATAGAAAATCGTACTAGCCACGCGGAGGAGGATGGTCAAACGATACTCCGGTTCCTACATGGTGACATTATGTAGGCATAGAGTATGCATTAGTACGTTTGAATGTACTAAGTATATGGGATGCAATGCAATGCAACAAGGGATGGACATCATAGGCAAAATGCATAATCGTACCCGATAGATAGCATATTAATGAGATGATATGTATAATGATGCTTACATAAAAATCATATTTAGTGGGACGTAGTACATGTGTGGTGAGTGACCATCAATATAGTATTTCCAAGGCCTACCACCCCCTTGGAGAGGCGAAAGAGGTACAAACCCCTCAATGTGGTTACCCGGGCCTACCACCCCCCGAGCTAGGGACCAAGGTACAAACCCCTCGATATGGTTATACGGGCCTACTACCCCCCGTACTAGGCAACCAAGGTACCAACCCCTCGATACGGTTATACGGGCCTACTACCCCCCGTACTAGGCAACCAAGGTACCAACCCCTCGATACGGTTATACGGGCCTACTACCCCCCGTACTAGGCAACCAAGGTACCAACCCCTCGATACGGTTATACGGGCCTACTACCCCCCGTACTAGGCAACCAAGGTACCAACCCCTCGATACGGTTATACGGGCCTACTACCCCCCGTACTAGGCAACCAAGGTACCAACCCCTCGATACGGTTATACGGGCCTACTACCCCCCGTACTAGGCAACCAAGGTACCAACCCCTCGATACGGTTAACCAGGCCTACAACCCCCCCGAGCTAGGCTTGGTCGACTCACAACACTATATAGAGCAAAGCATATCCATGTATCCCTTTCATCATCATTT
>NW_006239428.1:146979-200093 GCF_000226075.1 Solanum tuberosum | reverse complement strand
TTCCTTCATTATAACTCTAGCTCTTTTAAATTCTATTTGAGTGGTGTCCCACTATCTTTTAGAACTTTCCATACAACCATGTTACTCACCAAATATTAGAAAACCACAACCTTAGGTACTCGCCAGTAGTAATTACTATACAAACTTCGATTGACCAATAATCTTATTATATAGTTGCATCACATCACAATCCATCACGACTCTTATTACCATTACGCTCCGTCATCCTTGACTATCACTACGAAGTCAACCTTTTCATCAACACGACACCTCAAACTCAGGTATACTCATCAAATTCAGAGGACTAACCCAATTTATACGCACTTTCTTACTAAAATACTTCAATTTCCTTCACCCAAATATACTCGTTGAGACCTTCCTTATCCATAAGCTTGTCATTCCGGTATCAATCCACTACCTTATGGCTTCAGATAAAATCACCAGACCTCATACTACCCTCCTCCCTCTTAACAAACAAGACAGGAGCACCCCCCACGGGGAAGCACTAGGATGGATGAAACCTTTATCAAAAAGCCCTTGGATTCGAGCCTTAAGCTCTCTTAATTCTGCCGGAGCCATACAATACGGAGGGATGAAAACGGGGAGAATGTCAGTTTCCAAGTCAATGCAGAAATCTAAATCTCTCTCCGGAGGCATACCAGGCAAATCCGTAGAAAACACTTCCTTAACACTCAGACACCACAGGAATAGACTCAATAGAGGGAGACTCAACTTCAACATCCCAAACATGAGCCAAATAAGCCAAACAACCCTGCCCTACTAATTTCCTATCCTGAATGGAGGATATGATCTTAGCTAGATTAGGCTTGTACACCTCTTCCCACTCTAATCTTTCCCTACCGAGGATCTCTAAAGTTACCGACTTAGTATTACAATTAAGTCCGGTATAACAGGGGAACAATCAAGTCATGCCTAAGATTATATCAAGTCAATCATACCCAGCATAACCAAATCAACCCAAGTTTGAAAATTCCTAAACACGACAGGACAAACACGATATACAAGGGTGACTATGACTGACTCTTCAACTGGGGTAGAAACATGAATGGGGGCATCAAGTATATCACAAACCACATCAATCCCAAGGAAAACTTAATGGACACATAAGAATGAATAGAACCCGGATCAAACAACACATTAGTCATCTGGTCACGAACAAGCATAGTACATGTGACCACTACATCAAACACCTTAGCCTCGGTCTTGCCCGGAAGGCATAAAATTGAGCCTTGTCATCTTGACGGGTAACCTCATCGCCTGGCTGCACAACTCCTCTACCTGCATTACCATTTCCCCGGCCTCCACGACCTCGTTGATTTCCTCCTCATATTCCCATGTTCTCCACAATTTTAACACACTTTATAACTTATATTCTATTGTTGAACACTGAATTAGATCGCGGGGGTTAGTTTGGGTATGATTCAGGGTCCATAATTATGACTAGGGCTAAGATTTTGTCTCACCCTGTCCCGCTCTGACGATCTCGCCGTGGCGGGGAAAATCCCGCCCCAGCGACCCTGACGAAAACAGAACTTCTGCCCACAATTTTTGAGGTTCCTCTCTTTTCTATATTTCCCTTAGATTTTCCGATTATAACTAGGCATTTAAGAAAATCTCTTTAGCTAGGACAATCATTGTCTACCCCTCGGTCAACCCAACAAAGTACGCATTTTAGAATCCTTTTACATCGTTTCAACACTACCACACACATATCCCCAGGATACATCCAGACTCACATGGTTATCAGTTAGTCGCAATACACGTCCAGATTTTTCTCTTACAAACCATATCGTAATTTATCTAGACCCTTGTACCTAATCTCGTGATGAATTTCTTTTCACAACAAGTTTCACGACACTCAAGCAGTTACAACTTGCAGACAAGTCCAAATTCTTTAATTAGTTCGTTCCATAAACGACCATTACTAATCATTTATGCCTTATACGGCCCATAAGGCCAAATACCAATTGGAACCTTCTAAGTTCCAATTAACTTGCTTGTGTCCCTTCAGTTGGGACTACATGTTTAGTTCATTTCGTTGAGATACCAATTGGAATCGGGAGATACCAATTGGACTCAATTCATACCACAAGCGACAATAGTAGCTAGCGAGCACCACAAAACTGCTAATTTCAATCATAGAACTTGGTCGAACCCAATTCTTAACCGCCTCAATCTTTAACTAATGGTGAACAGACCTTAAATCAATCTTAGAGAAAACCGATGCACCTTGCAATTGGTCAAAAAGGTCATTTATCCGAGGCAATGGATACTTGTTCTGAATGGTGACCCTATTCAACTATCGGTAGTCTATACACATCCTCTCTTGCTAGTTATTGTGTTACCGTTATTGTTGCTTTAGCTTAGACCATATAGTGAAGGAGGAAAGATACCAATTTGTATTGCCCAGATACCAATTGTATTCAAGTCATAGTACGAAGGAGTAGAAAGAAGTGAGTTTTTCCTAAAGTCCTATAGCCTCTCGAAGAAAAGTACAGACGTCAACGTACAGTTCCGCAAGACTCTACTAGACTCGTTTTGGTACTATGAGATCAATGAACCTAGGCTCTGATAACAACTTTGTCACGATCCAGACCATCGTGATTGACACCCACACAAACCCTTCGGTGGGAGAACCATTACTACAACCCAAACAAAAAAAAATTATGAAAA
The DNA here is from genome assembly GCF_000226075.1 of Solanum tuberosum. Classification (NCBI taxonomy): domain Eukaryota; kingdom Viridiplantae; phylum Streptophyta; class Magnoliopsida; order Solanales; family Solanaceae; genus Solanum; species Solanum tuberosum. Next base: position 197,399 of record NW_006239428.1, on the reverse strand, counting down.
CTAAACCTCATAAAATCCAAGGTTTTAACAAACAATTAACCAAACTAATGCGGAAATTCAACCCCTAGAACCTGAAAGTCATTATACCAAAACTCTACTAACGACAAATCTCAGAACAATCGGTACAACCCCGAAATTAAACAAATAGTCTGCGAAAAAAATGGACTTAAACAAGAGAGATCCATGGCAGCCTAAAAGAACTGGCTCACCCTTGAATCCGGTCATGATCAATAGTACTTAGCTGAGGTCTATCAATAGCTGCCTGAAGATTCCCTGTACTCAACAAATAACAAGCAAGTGCAGTATCAGTACACAATCACAGTGTACTGGTAGGATCACACGGTTATCCCAATAAGTGAAACACATGCAAGTAACCACAATATTATAAAACAAGCATATATCAAACATATACAATATTAGTCAACTATTACGAACAGTTTCACGATTCTCACATATCACAGTTATATCAATTTAGAGCAACATACAATTTTTCAATATCAATCATCATTAGATATGAACGAAATCATCACAAGTAGATACACAACACAATTCAATGGTCCTCTCACGGAACTCAATTCAATGGTCCTCTCATGGAACCCACACCTAAACTGCTAGTGTACCGGTTCGTGGTACCCGATCCAATATGTATGCCCGAACGTGGCAACTGATCCCATAATTATGCCGAAACGTGGCAATCGATCTCATATTTATGCTGAAACATGGCAACCGATCCAAGTTAGTGTGTCGGAACGTAACACTCGGTCCATTCAACAAACCACAATCACAATCACAATGTATATTCTCACAGTCATACAATAAGAGGTAATTCATGGCATATAATTATTCAAGTATCCTAATTTACGATTAGGGTGATCAATAATGCAACATTCGCATACATACATGCATTATAATGAGCAATTACAAACATATATTACACTAACATGAAATCACAACCATCACCTACCTCGAATCCAAGCTTGAATCCCTTAAGGCACTTGAATCTTCCCTTTCCGGATTCTTTTCGCTTGTTCTAGGTCTACAAACAACGATTTATACGCAAGGATCAACAATCAAGACCCAATTACCCAGATTATAATCAATTATATCAACCCTAGGTCAAACCTTGATCCCCATACCCAGATTAGGGCTTTTTCCACCATTAACTTTGAATCAAAACCTTTCCCCAATGTTAATTACCCAAGAAACTACGTTCTATGGATTGAAAAATGGATTCGAGAAGTTAAAACCTTACCTTTAGCCTTAAGAATGGTGAAAAACTGTTAAGAACTCGTCTGGGGTCGTTCCTTAGCTCTCAAAGTTGAAAAGTGTAGAATAAAGACGTTTTGGGGTTTATTTACAACCTTAAGTCGCGTTGAACCCGCCACAGCTGTCCTCACCCCGCTACAGTGGCCCCGCCTTGGCGGCAGAAATCCCACCCCAACTGCTTGCATAGAACCAGTGAGCAATTTTAATAATTCCAAGACCCCCATTTCACAACACACTTTTAACCAACAACGCTCGAAAAATACTGTTCATGCTAAGATCGATTCCGAGAGTTCTACTCACCTGAATTCAATTCTGTAAAGTCGTACGGATTCCTTAACGACTTATCTAACCACTCATGTAATCAAAATCCTAAATAAGTCACCCGATTGTTACCAGATTTCCCTACACCTTAACGACTCTAATTTCGTCCAAATCTGGACTAGGTTAGGAAATTCCCCCAAATTACTACCAAAAAGTTTCCTGACCCCAATTCTTTCTCCATTGGCTTTTCCCTAACGATGGAATCAAGTCGTTACAGTTATGGTCTCGATTTAGGATTGGGATCGAGTCTCGGGTCAGGTGTCGAGGTCAGGGTTAGGGTCGGGTCTTGGATCGAATGTCGGGGTTGTATTTAGTTTCAAAAGTTGGATCTCGAGTCAGATGTTGGGGTTGGACGCCAGGGTTGTGTCTTGGCTCGAGGTCGAGGTCGGGTCTCGAGTCAGGTTTAGGTTCAGATGTCAAGATCATATTCTAGTTCGAATGTCGGGGTCTCTAGCGGGGTTAGGTCATGGGTTTCTTCTTGGGATCTTGTCCTAATTCGGGTCATGGTCACAGTCGGGTTCCAATTCAAATTTCAGGTCCCGTGTTGGGAGTAGGGATCAAGTTCCGAATCAAGTGTCAAAGCGATTATCGGAGTTGATTTTCACGTTATAAACTATTTTTCTAAAAAGTATTTTCTACTCTCTACAAAAATTAAAGATATTTTCTAAAAGATGTTTCTCATTCACCAATCATTAACTCGAAAATATTTTCCATTTACCAACCAAACATGAGAAAATAAGTTAAAAATCAACTTATTTTTTGAGAAAAATATTCTTTAGGAAAACATTTTCCTTCATACCAAACACACCCATAGCTATTGAATTTTGCACCTTTAGCGATGTAAAATAAATAAAATTTATTAGTAATCTCATATTTGAAACTCCAAATGAAGCACAACTAAAATTACATACAGTACTAGGAACTTGTAAACTAAAAGACTTTTTTCACTAACCAACTAAATGATATAAGCATTGGTAGTGAACTTTACACTTTCACTTGAAAATTTTAAGTAAAGCCCTATTGAATAGAAAAATCAATTGGGATTGCTAAAAAAAGCTAATTTAAATTAGGATTTTAAGTTAAACAACTAGAAAGAAATATATTTAGTCATTTATTTATTAGAAGATCCGTGACTGGTTACCTGACATGTGCTTTAAATTATTTATACTCATATACTGTGTTTAACAGGTTTCTTAGACAAGATTTATCTATTGGAACAAGGTTGCAAACTTTATATCAAAGCTATTGTGGAACTTAAGTCATAAAAAGGACAAACATTGAATAAGATGCATGGGGTGCACACTTTACTATATCAAGGGACAACTTATATGGGATGTCCTACCAAAACAAGCTTCTTAGGTTCGCACTGCGTGGATCCATTCGGAAGAAGCGCTCTCTATTTAAAAAAAAATTGTACTCACAGTTCGAATCGACTAGCTAAGAAAGAAGCAGTCTCATACACTGCACCACATTTGATGATCAGAAAGTTGGTTATACATATGCTGAATTCATGGAATTGCAAGCTTTCTCCATAGAGAAATTCTACAAAGCATTACAACTTGTTTATCTTAAGGTTTCTTCAAGGAAAATGATATGTAACTAAATCAAATTAATTGATATAAATATAAATAGAACATATTATTAATTTATACATTTTAAGCTATCTTATTATATTTGTTATAAGAAATATTGAAGTTAGCGTAAGTTGATTTGACTAATTCGCATAAAATATTTATACACTTCCTCTCTTGCGGGGGATTAAATAAGTTAGGTCCTTTTCCAAAATTCTAAGTCAATACCCAAAAGGTAAAAGGGTTGCAATTTTCAAGTTAAAACAGTCATAATTAGTTAGTCTGCCATTTACTCCAAAGTCTTTTCTCCTTTTAACGAACTTGCAAGTTTTGATAACATACATTGCGTTTTTAAAACCACTTCCTCTTTATTAATTTGTCAATCATTCACTATTTTCATTGAAAGGTGGGCAATGGATCATCCTTTTCTTAGGATGGCTTCGTTCAAGTCAGAGAAAAATAGAGTGTATATAGATCTTATTCTCAACCTCATGAAGTAATAATAATATTAATAATATTTTTTCTAAACTATCTTCTTAATTTTTTAATTTTTAATTTCATGCTTAAACTATTGAAAATATAAGAAACACATTTAAATTATCACTTAGCAGTTTGAGAAACATACATCAATAGTGACTAAACGAAATGGTGTATACATATTCTTAGGCGCGTCTGTCCTTATATTTTCATCCACATGGCTTCTTCGTTTTTTTGCTGACACGTTTTTATTTTTAAAAAAAAAATTTGATTGATTTTTAAAACTCTATACTCTCCTCTTCTTTTTCTTCTTCATTTCTTCACTTCTATTACATATTTTTTTCAACAACCTCATCCTTCTCCTTCTTCTATATTTATCAACATTCTTCTCCATTTTATTTTTTTATACGCTAATTTAATTTATTCTTCATTTTAATATTTAACTTGTCGCCATGATGGAATTGTTTTCCCCGTGATAATTCATGACAATCCTTTTTTATTTAATAAAAGAGAAAACGTAATATGCATACCATCACATATTATTTGAAGTGTGTTTCTCAAACTTATGAGTGATGGTTTAGTTGTATTTTCCACAATCCACACTCTTAATAATTTAAGCGTGAAACTAAAAAAAGAGACGATATGTTTTTGACACTTGACTTTTTTTTCTGAAAGATCCTCAGCTTAAGCAAACACAGTGCAACTTAGGTACCACGTGACCTTGAAATTTAACAAAACATTGACAATATATTAATTATTCTCACAATAAAATTCCAGTACCTTTTGATGTTACCTTATTGATAGAGTCATCTTCCAAACTAAATCTTTTACTTCACATTCTTAAATACACTCTTTGGGTAATGTAACCATTTTCTATACTCAAGATTTGGCTACTTGTCAATATTCAAGGACCCTAAATTATCCTTTTTCTAATAAGTCAAATAAACTTATATATGTCGCTATATTGATCATAGTATTACATGAAAATTTCCCATTCATTTTTTGTATATAAATACTATATTCTTACATTAATATTCCCAAAGCAAAGCAAGAAGAGCATAAACACTAAGTATACTATTGTACAAATTAATAGAAATATTCTTTTTTTATGGCTTGGGTAATTCAATATATTGCAATATCCTTCTTTTTTCATCTCCTTCTGGTGAGCTCCATTTTGTTTTGTGCCATGGAAGCTAGGCCAGTCACAATGGTGCAAAGACCAAAAAAACATTTTAATGTGGTGGTGCAAGACTCTGGGCCTAGTCCTGGAATTGGTCATCATAACTATAAAGATTTTGAGAAACCTATTGATGACAATTTTAAAGTTGATGCTGTACATTCTGGTCCTAGTCCTGGTGAGGGACACAAGTAATAAATTTTCTCAAAGTTTAGCTTATTAGTGGTTCATCTCATGCAAAAGTCAAGAAATATATGTCTTAATATGAAAATGCACGAGAGCTAAGACTTAGTGGGAAAAAATAGAAAATTTGGTGTGCAAGAATATTAGTATACTGAGTTTTGTATTGTACAGAATTCAACCCCTTACAAGTATATATGTGAATTTTATTATTTATAGGCAACAAAGATAATGCATTGACCAATAGAAAAACTCTATTCAAGCCCTAAAATACTATGTCTAATCTTAATATTTATTCCTAGTAATAATCTCACAAATCTAACCTCTAAAATTATTTCCGATAGACCCTCCACTCAAGAACAACATTTCAAAACAGGTTTAAAATATACAAGGTGAAAGAAGCTCTAATGAAAATGCAAAGAAAAGAGAAACATTGACATCAAAATAGCTAAGGAATTTGAACGATTGGGAAATTGACGACTTTTGTCAATTGCTCCTTCAACTAGATTATACCCACATTGATCAGAGTAAGGGGGTTTCACTAGTATGGATAGCTAGAAATGATGGAACCTTTTCAGTAAAAAAGTGTTATAGCCTTCTAATGATGCAAACAAGATTTTGGGATACTAGTTAGCTATGGAAAGGAATTTGGAGAACTAGAGAACCTATAAAGGTAGCTTGTTTTGGTTGGATTGCAGCATGGGGAGATGTTACTTATGTGAAGAAGAGTTGGAGACTGTGAATCACCTTCTTTTGCATTGCAGAATAGCTAGACAATGTTGGAAATTTTTCTTCAATATTTGCGAGATCCTTGAATCATGCCTCAGCGTGTGAATGAATTATTGGAGAGTTGGCAGCACCAGAGAACACACAAAGCTTTGAAGCAAATCTGGAGAACTATACCTTTGTGCATATTCAGGACTATCTGGCTAGAAAAAAATTAAGCTTGTTTTGATGGGCAAAAACCCATATTTCTAGAGTTAACAAGTGTTTACATAATTTGTTTTGTTGGTGTGAAAGTAGTTTCCTTGATAATACAAATCAATATATGGAGTTTTTGGAGCTGCTAGGGAGACGTTGTAATTGACTGTATGGATATTTTGTAACTTTTAGTTTTGGTACCTTCTTGGTAGTTATTCAATAAACCTTCACCTTATAAAAAAAAAAACAGTAGTAATAAAATTGAGGAACAAGAAAATAATTCCTAGTAATACAAACAAAAAAAGAAGTGCTATAGGCATGTGTTATAACTGCTTAAATACTCAATATACACTTGAACGAATGCACTTCTATATATCACTTCTTCCAAAACTTGCAACTGCACTGAGCAGAAATTGCACCTAAAAGAGTTGTACGAAACGGTTTGACACATACAACTGTTCAACCTCCAGAACACAGATATACGATATAATAGGCATATGATTTTCAGCTAAATTATGCATTAAGCATATATATTGGTCTAAGATTAAATATGGCCGCAAGGAGCAAAATAAGCTGCAGTTAATCTACTGGCCAAATGAAGGTAAAAATCTGTGCAACGTCGAAAGGCAAAACATGTGGGCTGCACCAAACATACTTAAAACTAAATCTGTGACAAACGCCCTAATATGCTTGGCCGGAAACATAATCTCCTCATATGAACAATTTCCTGAAGCCAGAAAGAACAAACTGTGATAACATAAACTCATCTCTAGTAAAACATGATAATTAATGTGTAGATATTCTCGAGTTTTGAATACGCACCCGTGTGTTATCATGATCATATTGAATCACAAAGAGACATCTGCAGCCCCTTATGTCATGAAATTTCTTTTGAATTTCTAGAATACGAGCTTCAACATATCTAGCGTTGTCCTTCCCCTCCTAGTTAAATTAAAATAGGAAAAACTCACGTATAAAGTTGAAGCATACTGCAACGAGCAAATATATCTGCCTCTTAGAGGCCATAATAGTGAATATCCATTCTCATTTTACACTCTCTATCAACAGCACTAGCCCAAGAAGTTATTTGCTTTTCTAGTTGATCTCTTTTCCTAGAACAATTGGAAAAGAGATTTCCGTGGATGGAAGAACAGGGGTACCTGGAAGCACAAAGCAGAATCCCCAACCCTGACTTTGATACATTCTTTATTCTCAAGAGCTACAGATCGCTCGCGGACCGACTTTCTTACATTTATCCACTCGTCTTCCTCCGGTCCAAATCCCACATATCTCACAAGAACTTCCTGCAGCACATAGTATTTCACAAAATGTCAAGCAGCATCCACTTCCTGAGTTCTACTTTGACTAATATATTTCTAACATCTCCTTCACGTAAGCAGCAAATTTGATCAATTTGAACTACTTACAGGTTCTCCTGATTCAAGAAACCGGTGTGAGGTAAATGTATCAACATCATACCTGTCAAACACCATATGCATTTTACTTCATTGACCCCACAACAGATGCATTGATTCAAGTGAAAAATACTAGGTATTACTAAAGCATTAACAAAAAATTCATTATCCTTTCATGAGAGTCAGAGGCAGATTGTCACCACCGCGAATTAACGTTCAGTTCAAACACACAGGAAATACACAGTTTAGGACATGGATATATCCTTCCCTTCTTTTGCTCCTTTCTTTGTAAGCGGGATAATGTGGGCCTGTCTGTTGAGGGTTAAGGTTTGATGAAGAAAAATTCTGCCGAAATTCTTGAAATGAATCAAGCTACATCTTGTGGTTGTTGTCTGCTAAGAAATTCATGAAACAGCTCCAAAATAAAAGGCAGGGACTTACGATTCCAATTTTGATCTAAAACCATTGGTTTCGTGAATTAGTCATTATTCTGGAGCAAATGCCTCTTAAGAAAACAACAACATACCCGGTGGAATCCCACAAGTGGGGTCTGGGGAGGGTAGAGTGTATGAAGACCTTACCACTACCTCATAGAGGTGGAGAGGTTGTTTCCGAAACACCCCTGGCTCGAGTACAGTAAATACAATGTAGAGAATATAGCAACTAACAGGGTGAACCAACAATAGTGCAATAATTGAAGCACAGTAAACAACTGCCGATGTGAGATATCAAAAATAAGACTACAATAACTCCATGTGATAACTGGTACAAAAAGCCAAAGACTATCTTAAAAGGCTAGCAATGTGACAACCCCTAACTACCTACTAACCATCTATCCTTATCCGCGACCTCCATACCTTCCTATCTAAGGTCATGTCCTCAGTAAGCTGAAGATGTGCCCTATGACACTGGATAGTTATTATCAAGCATCAGCTCTGAAGGAACAATATGTTGGGTAGCCCGACAAAATTTAATGACCTAAGAGAATATGACATTTTCAGATGTTTATTTACCATTTAGCCGTAAATGGTGATAGTAGGGCTTGGATAATTTTAGCTATCAAGGACCAAAGAGTAAGAACTTAAACATTTCCTTTAACATTCACCATATTGCATGTTTACAGGAAGAGAGGATCGTAATACAGCTCTGCTCAAAAACGTAAAATATTTTACTACCAGCAATCATTGACCACTATTATCTAAAGGAAAAGCACCAAAAAGTAAATTAGAGAAAACTTCTAAAAACAAACAATAGAAAATTAAGATAGTGAATGGATGTTATTTTCCAGTAACATCATTCTGATGGAACCCTTTGAGATATTGACTTCACAATGGCGCCAGTGTAGTTGCTCAGCAGTAAAGAGAAACTTTCTTCTTTTCTAGCAATTCTTTTTCTTTATTTTTAGATTTTTTTTACAGGTCAAAGAAGAGAGTCTAGAAACAGAAATATCCAAACAGGATTCCATTCTTGCATTTCATTTTAATGGCTTAATGCAGAAAAGTTGAAAATGCATCCAAAGTTGATGCAAAAATGGCCGTGTAGCCAGTACTCATTTCTATTGATAAGAAAAAAGTTGAGACTTTCTGGCTTGCTAATGTAGGCTTACCACGCCCCGTCTACTGAAGACCTAGCCTCAAATTGTAAGTCTGACAGATCTGGAACCTTTTTACCTGGAAAAGAATTTGTTGTACTATGTAAGTGCCATGACAAAACCGCAGGTTTAGAAGTAAAGGGAGCATAAGTAGAACTAATAATTAGGCAAAAGAAAGTGGTTTCCAAAACAATGAAATATGTCCTTAGGTAATCCCTAATTTGGCAATTACTGATAAGATTTTCATTAACTGGATCCTCAAAGAAGTATACATTTTTAGATGGAGGAAACCAACAAACACTCTCCCTTTCACCATTGATATTCAATGCGAGTAGAATGTAACTTCTTTTTCTTTGACAAGGACAAGTAGGAATGTACGTTTAAATAAATCTTAAGCCTTCCATTAGAGTTATAAAAGCGATTGACAAGACCAGGAGACAAAAGTAAGGCAGAATGAACACGACGGACAAAATAGTTTGACTCTCTGTAGCTTAATGAACAAAGAAAACTACGAACAAAGTAAGACATAAGGAACAGGTCCCAAAAGGAAATGAACAATTTCGTCCTTTGAGAGAACTTGTGAAACAACAGCAATACATGGAGGATTATGAATTGATAGAGAAGGATAGAAGGCATGGTATATTTCAATCTAATCCTGTAAGAAGATCAATCTCATGCAGAATTATCACAGATCATACAACTGACAGAAATTTTTTTTGTAACTGAAACTTTTGAATTCTGCGTTTGGTGTTTGAGGTACTATCACGAGAAGTAACTTTGAGCATCTCTCAAGGATAAGTCACCATATAAATGAGACAGAGGAACAAATCCAGTTATACTAAGAGAGATAAAGAACTTGGAGACAAATGCCTAGAGGAAAATCTAACATGAACAACTGAATGAAAGACCAAATAACTACAATCAGTCTAATATTGGGGGATGTTAAATTGCTGAACGTACTTGGAGCTTTAGAGACGTCAAAAGGTTCCTCATACTGTAACATTGCAAAAATTAATTTGATAACCAATCTAAAAATAAACTGTACAATATCAACTAATGCATAGCTCTAACAAAATTTCTGAACTAAGAACAAAAACAATTTTATTTTTTGAAATAGTGATTATTAAACATGAAGGCATGAGATATCCTTAATTTGTATGCATTATTATATTCTTGCGGGAGAGTAATATTTGTAGTGCATTAGTCTCAACTCTAAACTTTTCAAATGGTCAGCCAGGGAAGTAAATAGACGTAGAAGGGAATTTCTGCACCCGCAAAACAATGTTTCATTAAAAACAATTATGTCAGATATCTACTTTCATGGCAAACATAGATCAAAAGACACCTTCAGGCATATGAAATCTTTGATTTTCTTCTTTTAAAGCACATTCTTCCGTCACATCAGGCAGTTTCCTGTTGGACTCTGCTGAATTATACTTTGAGAGACAGCATTTCTGCCTATTCTGGAGCCAAGTTTGGACCTAAATTCAAGTGAAATAGTAGAACTTAGTTCTACAAGGACATTCAACCAAGAATATCAGATACGGGAATAAGTACATTGAACTATGAACCTCAGTCCATTTCACGATCGATTTTCCTGCACGACCTTTAGAGTGGCTGCAAAAATGTCAAAAGTGTGTTAAAAGACAAATTTATACAAAATATTGTTGTTGATTATTCAACAAGAAAAAAAACTTGATGCAGAAAGTGCAACTCACCTGAAAACCCCTGCCAATTTCTTGCAGACATGTTGGTCAAAATCTTGTTCTCCTGATTGCTTAAGTTCATTCTCCATTTTCTCAATCTGCTTGAATAACAAGAGATGATGAAAAAATTGCAGTTTACAAGAGAGTAACTGAATAAAATTGTTAATTCCAACATGTGTTGCTAAAGTTGCAGATGCACATCATTTTGCAAATTCCAAACAACGGCTAGTTCATAATGTCCAAAGAAGCCAACAGAGATATCATCCAGGTAAACCTCTCTCATTTTATGTACTATTCACATCTGCTGTTATACGTGATCATTTTTTATTTTGTCCAATCTAGTACAAAAATGTAAATTGTTTCGAGTATGCATATTAATACGCCATTCACCTTGTAGATATATTGCACCTCTAAGGCTCAACATTAACTTCCTTAACGTATTGCTGGTTGCACAACTGTTCATAGGCCACAACTTCTAAATTTAAATTTTGATTAAGTAGAAGGAAAATATGCATTTACCTAGATTTTACGTAACTTCTAACTTATACTAGCAACCAACTGTCCTGCATTATACTAATACACCTTTTTATTATTACTATCTATTTTAGTGGTAAGAGGAAGGAGGATCATGCCCCATATAAAACCAAAAACGCTCTCCGCAAGCCAAATCAACTGTGTGATGTAGAGCACTAAGGGGTCATTTGGTTGCATAATTCTAACCAGCTACCAAACAAACCCTAACTACATCAATCTTTGTTCACTTCCACAGGGCACTATAGAGCTTTTTGTTTCTTTATGACCGTGGTGTCCGGGTCAGCTTTCGCGCACCTCGACTAATTCCACGGGACACTTGTCATCTCCCACCAGCAAGAGGTATACCTCTGTTTACCAAGGATAGGAAGAGGGGAAGAATCACCTAGTGCTTGTTTGTCTCCACTGGAGTTTTAGACCTAACATCTCAAAGGTTCTCAACCACTTCATTGACCACTGAACAAGACCCATGGGTGCAGCACAGTATAGAGTATGTTCAACCATCTTCATGAATTAGACCAGACAATACGCATACATAAAACCAATTAACAAGACAACTTATGAAGACTCCCAAAGAGAAATCAATACAATCTTCAAGTTAAGCCAAAAAAGGAAAAGGGGTTTCAACACTGTAACAAAACAAAATGCTACTACACACACAGCTATAAGCTCTTTTCTGAAAAAGGGTTCACCAAAAAAATTGCTGATTATGTCACCACCTCATCAAAAAAACTTTTCATTTATTCTAATAATATTACTACCATGTCTTAACTCTGCATGCTCTCTAATACAATTTTGGAAACGGACACTTCTATATATTTGATTATTCTACTGCAACAGAAAATTGTAAACACACATAAACATCATAAAGATCATTTTTTTCGAATACCCACTAAAGCCAAACCTTTAAAAAAACGTTTTTTAAGAAGAATACAATGGAACAAAAATAACAAAATTTTGAAATGGGTAAAGCACCTCCTCTTCTGTAAAGCCAGAGAATGGTTGCCTGTGCCTGGGACGAAGTTCCATTGAAGGATAAGATCAAAGGGTCATCGCCGAAAAGCTCTTTGACAATGGTTGAAATTGAGTGACACTGGGTTTTGAGCGCCTTCTTGTGTTCTGTTTTCCTATTTTTTAGGGGTCTGTTTTGGGTTCAAACAAGAATGGAGTATTATAGTAAGGAAAAAGAAATATATTGCAGAAATAAGATGGGTGAAAAGAACATTTCAGAAACTTCGAAACTATTTTTGGGAACCTTCAAATAAATTTCACTTAAGTCCCTATACTTTTGTGTTTGGCAAATAATACCCTCTTCATATCTTTTGAATGAGACATAATGAAAAGTATATTTTAAAACTTAAGATAAAAAGTGTAATTAAATATGAACATGATAATTCATCATCGCATTAAGGGGTCGTTTGGTACAAAGATAATGTAGGGGTTTAGTAATGTAGAAATTAGCTATATAGGGATTAGTAATGCAGATATTATTTTTTATCAAGTGTTTGGTTCATTAATTCTTAATTGATTTTGTCTTTGATTTAAAACTCTACAAAAAGTTTCTTTCCTATTATACATTTGAGTTTATTAGTGAGATGACGAGAGGAAGTTGCTCGATGGTAAGCACCCCTCACTTTCAACCCGAAGGTTGCAAGTTCGAGTCACCAAGGGAGCAAAAGGGGTGGGAGCTCCTAGGGAGGGTAAAAAAAAAGAGTTTATTAGTGAGATTTTCTATTTCATATAATTGGGATTCGGCTCCTCTCCATTTCCCCCAAGTTTTAGATTGGATTGGAGACACATGTCATAGTTTAGAATTAATGGTTGGGATCTAATTAATTAAAGCAAAGTCCTAACCATAGTTATTTACTTTCATATATTTGTTTCTTAAATATTTTTGCTATCCAGTATATTTTTCCTAAATATATTTAAAACTTTTCTTTACTGCCATGCATACATAATTAAAACTTTTACTAAATATTTTTACTTTTTTGAAAAAAAATTATAATAAATTTAAACGTTTTTATTAATTCTAATAGAGTATTAAGAGCTACACTGTCTATAGAGCAATATGGACTCCATTTTGCAATCCATTATATTTTCCCTAAATATATTAAAAAGTGTATTTTACTCCTAAAATTAGAAATGTCTATAGAGCAATATGGACAATTATTTTTTATAGGACTTTCTATTTCATTTAACTAATCGAATTAAATACTAATATTTGAGGATTGTTATTAATTATGAGGTGTGATGTATCATCACGGAGATCCTTCTTGTTGATCAAATATCTTAAATTTAACCTAGATTTAAGGATACTTAAACTATTCAAATACCTTAAGCTTAACTTTTTTTAAAAAAAAATAGTTCAAGTGGTCAATCGACAAACTACATTGAATAAACTGACCTCCAAAAAATGGAGAACAAATATTAGTGAAATCATCAAATTACACTAAATGGATTTGGAGAATTAAAAAAGAAACATTTATAACCATTCCAATATACATAAAAAGGAAATCAAATTACAAAAGAAATTAAGAAAGATAAATTGGGGGATTGTTAAACTTTGGATTAGTTATCCCTCCATTTTCTAGGGATAAAATAAGACCTCATATGATGTATAACTAATTCATGGATTAAGTTAAATAAAGTAAACCAAACAATGTATTTGATAAACTAAATTTCAATCTCCACGTGTCCCTATTTAGTCTTCCGTTAGAGTGAAAGGCATATATGCTCTAGTTTTTTTTACGGCAAGGGCACCCCCTGCCGTCCAAAAACTAGAGCATATATACCCTTTATACTAACGGACATACACGTGTCATAATCTTATCCCTTGATCCGACATTTATCGACGGATAAGATTGTGCCACGTGTCCCTATTTAGTCTTCCGTTAGAGTGAAAGGCATATATGCTCTAGTTTTTTTTACGGCAAGGGCACCAATGTCCCAAAAGTATGACGGAGGGTATTTACATACCATTTACGATAGTTCAAGGGTATATTTGTCCTTTTTCCCTTCAATCTATGGACTATTCTAAATATCACCGCCTATCAAACGAGTCCTAATAATTAAAAGCAAAATTAAATGCCACAAAATAGTTAGTGATATCGAAAGTCAAAATTATGTTATTAGTATTAATACACAAAAATATATTTTAAACAATAAGGAAAAGGGAAAAAAAAGGAAACTTATGTAGATTTACTCTCTCTAGTCTCTATCTACTTTTAATTGTCATGTTGCGTTTTTCGTAAGTCAATTTAACTATTTTTCAAAGTTAAATTAGATTACATTACTTTGATATTTTAAACAAAAAAATCACATATTCAAAAACTATACGAACAGTACTATAAATATCATTTTTTTGCATATCAATATGATAAAAAAATACATCGTAAAATGTTAATCAAAGTTGTTATCGTTTGACTCTAAAAAAGGAAACTATGACAATTAACAGTGGTATATAGTATTTATAACTATAGATCTTAGTCTGGGTGTAATATAAAATAAAGAAAATTGTATAAAATAGCAAACTATTAATTCAAATTAAATGTTATAACCACAGTTTGATTTAATTGTAACTCGTAGCAAATTGTTGTCATTTCGCCTCTCTCCCTGAATTTCTCGCTCGCCACTCTCGTTTCTCGCTGGGCAGTCTCTCATCGCCTCTCTCACTTTATACAAACACAAATGTATAAAATGTGTTTGTGTTTGTATAAAGTGAGAGAAAATTGTATACATACATATCTTTTCGTTCCCTTCTCACAGATCTCGCTCGTCACTCTCCCAGTTCTCGCTCGCCACTCTCACTCGCTTCTCTCACTTTATACAAACACAAATGTATAAATTGCATTTGTGTGTGTATAAAGCGAGAGAAAATTGTATATACAAATACAAATACATTTATTTTCGTCCTATACACTTATGATTATACAAATACAGATCTTCCTCTGCTCAGTTTTCTTTTGTCTTTCTCTTTTTCTCGCTTTATACAAACTCTGATTATACAATTGATTCTGTTGTATATGTATACCGAAACAGATTATACAATTGCTTCTTTTGTATATGTATAGGGAAATATACATATTAATAGTTGTTATGGAGCTTGCTCTATAAAATAAGTTTTAGGTGATTTCAAAGTTATAAATATGTAAAAATAATTGAATAATTTTGTTCTGTAATGTAGAATATATATTTTAAAGATAATGTGATTATTTTTTTTAACCTTCAAAATTACATTTTAAATTGAATAACCTACAACAAAAATCTAAACGACGAAAAACTTTAAAAAGTCTAACCTAAATAATAGACACATGACAATTAAAAGTTATCTTATATTCTTTTCTTGTTAATGCCTACTTGCCTAGGACTTCAAAGTCGATTAATAACCTCTCTACACCACGTAAAATTTGCTCAAACTATCTTATATTTATATCCAAATTATTATTAAAAAGAAAAATTAACCACTGCAATATATTCTGATTAAAATAAGTAAAAATTATGCAAAGCACATAGTATAATAAATAAATTACTTCTTATCCCTACTCTTTCATAAATTACAAAAATCCCTTTATTTTAGTGTCTTGAGGATACATTATTGTGCGGGCGGAAACATTAATTTAGAAGCTGTAATTATCAGTTTAGTGCGTTAAATAAGGAATTAAAAACAGAAATTATAATTGACTGCCACAAATCACGCATACGTTTCTTTCATCTACCAATCAGTCATTCAAAAACGCATACTGAACTAGGAAATTCAAATTTCAAATTCTGAAATTGTGTCTCCCTGTTTTTCGAAAAGCTGTAGAAGGTTGATTCAAAAAAAATTGCAGCGCAACTTTGGTGAAGATTTGTAATGAATATTTCGATCTTGTTAAGGCATTCAGTAATATGTGAAAGTGATGTTAGATACGAGCGATACAAAAGTGATGAGATAGTGGTTGGGGAAAATATTTCGTTCGTGAATCTTAATTCAGCAATTGCAGCAGAATTGCATATTGATGAATTGGAAAAAAGAACATCGAGATCAGATACGCTGTAGAAGGTAATTTGTCTCCATTATGTATTCAGAATGATATGGGGGTGAAATTGTACATAGAAGTGAAGAAACCTGAGGTAGGATTCGGTATGTATCCACTATGCATTGATACATTAGATAAAAGTGATGAAGAGGTACAAAATTTTGATGCAACAATAGGTACAATTGTGTGTGTTGAAGGTGGAAAAAGGGACGCAAAGGCTCTAAGCATTGTTGAAACAAAAATTTGTGATTCCTATTACATACCAGAAATGGAGGTGAATTTTTATATCAGATACAAATGCTTCTGATGTGGAAGTGAAGCAATTGTACAAGGATAAGGCAACTCTAATGGATGTAATGACAAAATACAAAATAAAGCATAACTTCAATTTTAGAGTTAAAAGATCTGATAACAAAGGTATGTGATACACATATATGATAACATTCTTCATTTTTATAATTTATTTGCTATTATGTTGATCATTATACACAGATAACATGTGTTACGTGCAATTGTAGGTGTTAGGTATCATGTTCATTTTGAGTTGCTTCTGGTTGTTAATGTATCAATTAAGAAGGATAGGTGAAAATTGTTTAATATGCGTATTGTGTTCAGTGGATACAATAAAGTATCATGTTAATTTTGAGTTACCTTTGTTTATTAAAGTATCAATTAAGAAGGATAGGTGAAATAATGTTAATAAGTGGATTTTGAATTAGTTATCTGATTTGTATCTGAACAATATAAACTGAGTCCTTATTAAACTGTGTGATATATTAATATGTGTGCACATTACTATTTAACTAAAAGTATTTGTAATAATGTATCTTGTACTGTTATTTTGTTTTTATTTATGGATTGATATATTAAACCTGACCAAATAATAAATACATATGGTATACTTGCAGCTACGTATTAGTATATTATTCAGATGATTGTTGTTGAAATTTTAAGGCGTCTGTTATGAAAAATACATACATATTCAAAGTGAGATACTTCAATAGTGAACATACATGTCCATTGAGGGATAGGGTATTAAGTAAGGTACAAGCTACTGTTGGATTTGTTAATGGTGTGGCAGCTCCAAAGTTGGTGAATCATAAAAGAAAGCATACTCCAAACGATATAATTGATGATGTTAGGTCACTATATGATGTTCAAAATTTCTTACCAACAAGCATGGCGGGCTAAAGAACGTGCATTGGAGATGATAAGGGGTAAACCTGCAGATGGATATAAACAGATGCCAAGATACATATATATGTTGGAGACTGTGTATCCAAATTCATATATACGGATGCACAAGTCGAAAAAAATTGAGTTTATATATCTATTCATATCATTAAGGCCAATGAGAGAGGGTTTGAGTTATGTAGGCCTGTTGTTGTTGTTGATGCTTCACATCTTAGCGGAGCTTATCGAGGGATATTTGTATCGGCAAGTACACTCGATGGGACAGGTATGTCATGTTGTTTATGAATTTAATTTTTTAAGATAGTAATTTAACATTCTGCAACAATTATGTATAAAGAATCATAATGTTGTGTGTTTCTATGTTAAGGTTGCATATTGCCGTTAGCTTATGAAATTGTAGACACGAAAAATAATTGTTCATGGACATGGTTCTTCCAACAGTTTAAAAATGTATTTGGTTAGAGAGAGAAAATGTGTGTTGTATCTGAGTGTAAGTATTGTTTATCCAAATGTTCCTCATTTTGCATGCTTATGAAATCTATGGAAAAATGTTTGTACAAACTTCAGGAGAAGCAGATCCACACTAAGTGATCTGTTTTATTCAATGGCAAAGGCTTATCGAAAAAATGATTTTGAAAAATTGATGGCTAAATTGAAAAAAATAGATGGCAGAGTTAAGAAGTATCTTCAAGATGCTGAGTATGAAAGGTGGTCTAGATCTCATGAAGCAGTGAACAGGGGGAGAATGATGACTTCGAACATAGCGAAATGTATCAATGGTTGCCTTGTTGATGCACGACAATTACCTGTTATAGACTTTCTGAAAGAAGCTAGAATTCTATTTAATTTTTGGAATTGCAAAAATCGAGAAATAACATCTTATACAAAGAAAACATTAGGGAGGAGATTTGAAGAAATATTGATTATAAACGCATCCAAATGTGCGAAAATGAAGGTACATATGTGTATTACAAATATTGTGTATCTAGCTGTACTTCTCATTATATTGTTGTGTACACCAAATGAAAATTCGTGTAATGTATCTCTAATTTGTAAACAATTGCATGTTGTTTCATCTTCTGAATTTATTTTTTCAGTGTATGAAGGTGGCATAAGATACATTGTTTGTCTTGAGAGGAAAACTTGTTCATCTTGTAGATTTCAACATGACGAGATATCTTGTGCGCACGCAATGGTTGTTTTCAAGAAGAGAAATATTACAGATGTACACCCCTACTGCTTTGATTACTATAAACATGATGCATTAACAAACACATATGCAGTTCCAATGGAATCAATGTCAGACAAAAGTGATTGGACAGCTCCGGAATGTGTTTTGGAAGAAGTCGTATTGTCATCAATATACAAAAAAAAATGCCTTGTAGACCAAGAAAAAAAGAGGAAGAAAAATTCAGATTAAAAGCTTACCACAAACATGAACTGTTGTGGACGTTATGGACAAAAAGATCACAATAGAAGAACATGTACTTTCTTCCCGAAAGATTCTTGATGATTACTTTTTAGGAGTACTTTTATGCTTCATGTCTAATAATTCTCAAATTTGATACTTTATAAAGTACTTTTAGGTTACTATTTTCTGATGCAATAAATGAAAAATGTCATGTTTTCAATTCTGGCTACTTTTTTTTATTGTTAATTTCTGATAGAGTTAGTTTGGTATACATGTTGTGTATCTGATACTTAATTATTTGTAACTTTGGTATGCGATAAAATAATAATATCTATTGTTGTGATGTGTGCCAAAGTTATAAGAGACAACATGTAAAAATAGTATCATTTGAGATGTTTGAAGTAATTATATATCATATACATAATATTTTTTTGTATATTTTGTATCTACTAATAATATAGTATCAGCCGTTTTGATTTTTATTAATATTATAAGAGACAATTTGTAGCATGTGCTGTGATACATACAATTTTGTTATTTGTGAACGCAATTGTGATCATGTACATAATAATTTTCTGAAAATTTTATATCAGCTTAAAAAAAGTTAGAGTAAGTTTGATATCAATTTTGTCTATTTGATACTTAATATTTTTGTAACTTTGGCATGAAATAGTAAAATAGTATCAAATGTTGCAATTTGTACCAATCTTATAAGAGACAATTTGTACCATGTGGTGTGAAGAATAAAATTTTGTTATTTGTGAAAACAATATTGTATCATGTACTTAATAATTTTGTGGAAATTTTGTATCAGTTTCACTGTAGTAGAAGCTGTAGTGATGTGTATAATACTTATAATATATAAAATTTAATAAGGTATTAAAATTTATTGAAAACGAATTTAAAAGAGACATAAAAAATTATGGACATAAAAACACTTCAAATTTAGAAGTATGAATTACTTAGAAGTATCATGTTAACCTGGGGAGGAATACTCCAAAACACTTAATGTATCTTCAAAACAATAAAATTTCAGCTCTTGACTGTAAGTCAGTAAATAAACTACTACTATACATTAATCAGTTCATCATCTGTCGATAGAAAGAAGTCACCCCTTGGCCTTGTAGGATCATCATTCTCGCTAACGTATCCCGCCTTGGCCTTATAGGTACCATATTTTCATAACAGTGCTGCATATCTTGAGCGAAGATAGTCACTTTGAAAAGGGATCGATGGGATATTTATTTCATCGCTTAGAAATTCAAAAAATGCAGCTACATACGTTCTGCAGTCATTGCAAACAGAAAGAAGATACAATATAAATTGAATGAAATGTGTAAGTAAAGAAAAGTGGATACAATACTGACATGCTATTGTTTTCTTGTTGCATAATGTCTTGAGCAAATTCTACCTCAAACGGATGTTGTGGACCCAACAATTCACCAGTTTTGTTGTCTTTATATGCATTCAATGCTGCCCAATCAATTATGTCCGTTTTATCAAAGAATCTACTATCCTGAAAGTAGTTAGGAAGGATCACAGACAACTGTTTTATCTCATCGGATTGAACTTTTTTCCTTGATCCCAAAGATGAGTCATAAACTCGTATTAACTTTTTCCTTAAAACAACCACAATCAACACCCAATGAAATTCTTCATCACAGTTGATCGGAATATATACCTCATCTACTAGATGCCATGGTAAAACAGCAGGGACAAAATATTCATTAATGACGTCTTTGATTGACCTTTCATATACAGATAGAACATCAGCTGTCAATGTGTTCCTGTGTACTAAAAGTATCATCTGCATGACTGCAATAATACCTTATGTATGCATTGTTGATATATGACTTGAACAAACAGTTGCACGTAGTGTATATGTATTGATCCATGCTTCTTAGTTTTGACTTCTTGCGTAGATGGTAAAAAATTACATCTATGTACTGCAAAAAAAAATAAAAAAATATAATACATAAAATAATAATATATGATAAAAAGTTGATGATAAATGTAAAAATTGGCAAACACAAGTAGTAATCTGAATTTTTGAGTGACACATGTTAATTGTGTATCATATACATAATTGTAATGTATATTGTACTTGATCAGTCCAACATTTATTTAGCTGTGACATAGTATAAAATCAGTTCTTTTCCAAAGGAAATGCGACAACAAAATTCATACAATCAAATCCAAATAGAGCAGATTTGCCTCTATATTTATCCTCTGATGGTTTCCTATAAAAATGATTGTAGCAACATAAGAATAATTTAATACAAAATCAAAGTATAACGATGCAATAATACGAAAACTTACTTATTCGCATATGATTTTCTATAAAGATACATTAATAAAAAAAAAAACTCACTTGTTTGCATGTGATTTGAGGAGTCCCTTTTGTATCCACTGAGAGTACTCTTGTATTAAAAATGACGAAACTTGATAGGTGATGCCACATCCTTCAAATGGAGTGTATGGGCGAATGTCATTGTCTATTTTTCCCTTGCCCTTATCGCTGAATCCAAAGGCAGTCAAATAAGGAGACTGTAGAATCTTTGAAGGCATTCCGTTACGTGGAGCTGGAGTCTTTGTATCAAGATTGTGTGAAGACTCCTTGACTGAAAGTTGGGTAGGTAGCTGGCTGTCAAATAGAAAATCATCACTGCCGGTTAGCTAGAGAAGTATGATTACACTCAGTGGTTCGACATTAATTGGCTCGTTTAAAAGTTTGTAGACAAGTGCATCTATGACTGCTTCAGTGTCGGATGAAATAGAAGCCAATGTGTTAGAATCCTACATCATATTAGGTAATTATAATAAAATATTACAATTTACATATGCAATTGTTGACATTTTTCAGTAAACAATTTAGAACTAGACCGATGTATCAACAATTACTGAATTTGAAACATGTTTTTCGAAGTCTTGTTAAAATTGTATCAGCAACATCTTCATCACCGCTCAATACTTTTGTGTCTAATTGGGGGGCTTCTTGTCCTGCATCCTCCTAATAAACAAAATATTATATACAATTTTTTTTTCTCAAAAACAATTAATGTATAATAATTTAAAAACTTTTTACTTACCACTTCCTTATTATGAACGATCTCTTCTACCGGAACATGACTCTGGTGTGTTGTGGGTATAACATATGTTTAATCTTCCATAACATGTTTCTTAATGGATGTGTCATTACTCTATGTTTGTATA
This sequence comes from Solanum tuberosum, assembly GCF_000226075.1. Taxonomy (NCBI): domain Eukaryota; kingdom Viridiplantae; phylum Streptophyta; class Magnoliopsida; order Solanales; family Solanaceae; genus Solanum; species Solanum tuberosum. The sequence goes on along the minus strand of NW_006239428.1, from coordinate 175,407 downwards.
TTAGTGTATAAGGAAATATAAATTAAAGTATCTGTTAATGGTTATTCAAAAATAATATATAGTATCAACTGAGATTCTAATGTATCAGGTACAACCAATGATATACAAAAAAGCAACGTTTGTTATTCATTGTATGAATTAAAATTACTGAAGTATCAATCTTTGTAAATGATATATTATCAATACTTTTAATCGAATTGACTAATGATTAAAAGATATCAAGTTATATAATTAAATTGAAGTATCATATACATACCTTTGCAACATTTTTTTCAGTAACATATTGTTTTTCAACCTCCACAGCAGATGCATCAATATCATGATCAACAATTGCAAAATCCATTTGTATGGGTGAAATGGTTTGTTGGAAGAATTGATCAGAAGCGGATTGTGGATCAACATTACCTTTCTCTACTGAAACATCCATTATATATGGCATAGAAATACCACCATTATCCTTCATGATCCAAAAAATCAGTATAACACAAAACTGAAAAGGGAAGCAAAAAAATAAAAATACTACCTTATCACTTTTGTTATCTTTCGCGCCAACTGCTTTTATCAATTCAGAATATTTTTTTTTATAATTAGCGCCTCAACAACTCCAATTTTTTTGTCAACCTAGATTCAAATTAAGCATATTAAGTGTAATTAACAATAAACAAAAAAAATATTTAAATCACATAGTTGTGTTTACTTACATAACACTTCATGTAATCCTTCAGTTTCTCAAGTCCTGCATTGTCCAAAATTATTCTTTGGAAACTGTATTGTGAGGAACACCAGATACATTATCGACTTGTGGCGATTGTGAATTCGAAGTTTGAAATGACTGATTTGGTTGCTCATCTGGTTGTGTGGCTTTGGGCACATTAGTTTTTGTTGGACGTGCAACCTTTCTTCTCTTGGGGGTGGGGTATATTCTGTGCTAGAAACTTGTATGGATCTCCTTAACAGTTGCCCCAGAGGTTTTGATGAAAAGTCTTCAAATCCAAGAACCTCCTCATGATTAACATCTGATGTGGCTGGTTGAGTTGAAGGTACATGACTGTTATTTGATAAATCATGTGATCTGATTTCCTCTGGAGTTGGCTGAACATTAGAACAATCATTCTATACAAACAAATAGTAAAACATCACGAGAACAAAAAAAAATGTATCGCAAACTAAAAAAATAAAGTAAAAAGGTTGTTATGTACTAATTACCTCAGTGAAGATGGTTTTCATAAACATCTCAAATTTGGGCTTTGCACCCATAACTTTTCAATTGCATAACCTTGATATACCATTTCTTTCTTTAACAACTATCTCGTTATGCATTACAGACGCACATTCATATACCCAGATCTTAAGTGCGTATGAAAATCCATTCAAGCGATACATTTGTTTGTCGGGTTTGTACTTTTTCCTAAATGATTTCATTAACTTTGTGAAGGCAAGTTATCCCCACAGAAACTGTTGATAGCTGCCATCTTCTACCATTAAGAAATCTTCAATAGGAATTGTTGCATCACCAAGTTGTGAGAATACAAATGTATGAATGAAAAACATGATAGCCATCTAAAGGGCATCATCAGTGTTGTCCCAACCATCCATAACAAAATGATCTACCAGCCGCCCTTTTTTTACATTATAATTTGGACCAGAAAAATATCTTTGAACCAGCCTACTAGTTTTTGAATCTGGATACTTAAAATCTTTAATATTTCCTTTACACTTCAGACCAGTAATAATAGCAAATTCTCTGATACAAAATTGCAATACATTTTCTTTGGCATGACGAATATGAATTTCTTTGTCTAAATTGTCCTGCTCAACCTCTAGAAGATATAAACACTTGATAATTTGTCCCTGGTAATTGCACTCGGGGATATTTAGGTATGGACCGAATATAGTATCCTTGAATAATTTCATACCTTCATCCTTTATTGACAACACTAAATTTTCATTAAAATTTGAGTTGTAAGTAGGACCAAACTTTAGGGATTGCTTTGGAATATGTTTAATTACATATTTCATATTCTGCAATTCCATAAATGATGTTGATCAATCACTAAACAGATAAATGATACATACATAACTAAAAGGGAAAGACCAAATATTTCATAAAATATTATGTTTCACTTTATTTGATACTAAATAATAACAATCCATAAATGATACACAAATTCAATTTATTCTATATATACACCGACTTATATTTAAATATGATACAAAATGTAAACTCTCAGATATATTATATTCTGTTTAAGTATCTATGAATATCTATGAATATGATACATTGTACAAAAAATAACCTACATGTCATACTGTGAATTGAACACCTATCTTAGATACATTTCTAAACACAAAATTTTGACAAAAAATAGGGTTTATGAGTACAAATGAGTAAGTTATACTCAATACCAACATTTGATAAAATAATCATAATGTCATTCAATCTTCCACATTGACCTTTGACTTTTGATACATTAAAATAACATAACAACAATATATGCAACCATTATTGTTTCTGAGTAACAACTGCAGATTTCATTCAAGATACACAATAAAACTTTCTTTTTCAACAATGTATCAAATTAAAAGCAAATGAAAACAGGGGGATAAAGAATGTTTTAAAAACGATATATGAAAAGAAATGCATGTCATGGGTAGTGTTGGTCGAGAAATGGGAGGGGCAACCTTTCTACCCCTTTTCTTTTGAGTTTTTGCATCCTTTGCTTTAGATGATGCAAGCACTTCCTTTTTCGATTTTCTCTTCTTAGAACTTTGATTTGCCATTATTGCCGGATCATGCAACCTTTTAGATCTCAATTCTGCCCAGTTGGAGTCTTCTGAATAAAAAAATCGATCATTGTTAGGTGTTATTATTTGAGAAATCCCATTATTAAAAGACGGATGATCCATTTTTCCTCAAGATCCAAAATCGATTGAAACACAAAAAATGATTTTGAAAGCAAAATGAAGAAGATGAGAATACCTATTTTGAACTTTGAAGACGGTTGAATAGAGATAGAATCGTTTGAAATTCAAATTGATTTGAATTTGATAACTAATTTGGTAGTGGGGAGAGATTGGAGGCGAGATTTTAGGGATGAGAAAAGTTGGTTTGGGTTCTTTCACAATAATGTATTCGCAATAGAGGGTTTGGGGGAAAAGTAAGAAATTTTGTATTTTTATGAAAGAGTAGGAGAAAAATAAGAATATGTAAACTAATATTGTGTACTTTAGTAATTTTTCCTTAAAATAATGCAAAACAGTTCTTATTTTTCTAATTTAACATTTGTGTCTAAAAGCTAATGTAATATCCTTGTAAAACTATACAACTTCTAGATCCTACCATAAGTTTTGTTGGGTTATGAAGGTGATCTTGGCGTCATGCGGAAGCTTATAATTGCAAATCATATGAGGATAAATTAGACGACACATAAAACTATACTAAGAGACATCATATTGTTATATGATATGACCAATTGGCCTACATAATTAAAAACTAATAAAAAAGACATTAAAACTGGAGAGAGAAAATCTCCTCATAAACAAAACTCTTAAATGTCTATATTGTGGATGTTATTGTGTTTTTAGTGTGAGAAGAGAGGTCTTCTATTTATAGGATTCCATACGTTTTCTCTAAGGAAAGAATAAATCATATATGGAAGAAAATTATATTTTCCTTTCAGAAAAAGTTTAAGCATTTATGGTAATACTTTAACTTTTCTTTTAAGGAAAAAATAAACTTCAAATAAGGTAAGAAAATCAGGGCAAAATCCTAATAGATCTTACCCATAGATTAATTTTAATTGAATATTAATTTAATCTGCTTTTCTATATTTTAGATCTAAGCAAGAAATTTTTTTACAATTATGATAAAACTGTGAATAATATTAGCATGTGTGTGCTTTGAATATATAAATGCAAATTTATAGAAGTCATGAGAAAAGTAAGAAGACAAACATTAACATCTACGGACTACGGTATAAAATATACTAATATTTTAAAGAAATAAAATAGCTCGTTTACAAAAAATTAAATAACTATTCTTAAATATTAAAAAAATATATTAAATACTATTGAGAAAATAGTCAAATGTCTTCCTAATCTAAATTCTAACTTTTAACTATACAGTCTAATTTTATGATGGTCCTATCACCCATCCTAAGCTATTTAAAATTGAAATTTTAACATCTTTAAATAGTCACAACCACATTTATGCTGATCGGTGAAATATATTATATATACATTTGACACATGGACATTTTATTTTTATTTTTTTCCTTTTGATTTTTTATTTTGAAAAAATCCATTGAAGTTTAGTTCAAAAGCTTGAAAAACACTGGGTTACAACAGAGTCGGTTGTTATTTGAAACTTGGTGATTCCTATGTTGGTTGTTATTTGTTAAGAGCTAAATAATTGGGTAAACTACGTTCATAATTGCGATTTTTGGATCTGAAGAACACCGAAACTTCATGATTATCGATGAGTAGTCATATGAAATTTTTTAGATCTATATTCTTGAATAGGGAGTAGTTGTGTTCGTTGATGGTTTGAAGAGTTTTGTATGCCTGAAAATTGAAGCTCAAGCTTGAAAATGTGAAGCATCAACTTGAAACCTATTACTAAAGTTAATTCAAAATATTAGAAAACTTTTAAAGTGAGCCGTCCTCCTCACATACCAAGGACTTTAGTTATGATTTATCAATTTATAGTTCAATCTTAGTTGTTTTGCTTACATCACATGCAATGCAATGAGGAGGCTTGTCCCAATAAATACTAGTAGTCAGTTGTTTTCACTATTGACATTCCGATTATTTCAATTTCAACAATTTAGCCCATTATTGTTATTTCTCAGCTTTAGCATATTTTAGTGTTCAATCTTAAAGCATGCCAAACTTATAAGATTTTGTTAGGGACTAGTAGTGATTTCAAGTGTCGGTCACCCCAGAGTTTAGATTCTGGGTGTGACAACAATGTTGCCTTTTAGAAGATATATCGGACACAAGGTCATAGAAGATCTTGAGATCCTCAATTTTTCACCAATCATTACTTATATATCTGCAATAAAATGCCGCTAGCAGATTTTAAAAGGGTGAATTTTATGGATCAGGTCTCTTGAGACGCTCTTATAAATAAGATATTACTTAATTCCTTGTTAGATAAAGATATTTAATTTATCGTTATATTACTTGTACTAAACTAGAATTTCTCAAAGTTTTCAAGTTCTTATATTCTTATTCTTTATCACAATTTCCGATGTAGTTGCTAGCTAGCCAACTTAATTCATAGGAGCCCAGGGAGACTTTATCTTATATTTCGATTCATATTATTGAATTACTTGTTTCACTATTTATTTCTTACAAGTCAATTCATTGCAATTTTATTACTTGATTAATTCAACTCTCGTGTTCTTAAGTTATGTGTACCAATTCAATTGTATTGTTTTAAGAGTAAATATACATGTGCAATTTGTAAAAACCTTTTTTTATTTGACCAAGTGGCAAAGAGCCATCAAAGTTTCAAGTAAAAATTAACGTAAAGGGGTGATTTACAAAAATAATTTTAGAGTTGAGTTGTCTTAAAATTTTGACCTCACTAGACCATCTCCAACCTCCAACCCACCTCTATTCTACTCTTCATTCTCTATATTTGGAGAGTAAAATAGAGAATAGGCACTCCTACCCACCTCCATATCACTCTCCATTCTTCATATTTAGAGAGGTGAGAACTACTATTCACACTCTCTATTTCACTTTTTGAATATTTTATTATTATTATTTCTATTACTTTCTAATTAATATATTATTTTACATATAATGTCTATTAATAAAAATATCTAATATTCATAATTCTTTTTAAATGTAATATTACATTTTAAAAAATATATTATTTAATATATAGTACTTTCATCCCGAATTAATAGTATTTTAATTTTTTCTAATTTTCGACAATAATATAATTTGATTTTATTATTAATTTTCACTATAAAGAATACACAAAATCAAAATGATAAGATGAAAAAACTAATTTAAAAATACAATACATAATATGATAATTTAAATACAAGATAACAATACAATATATGACATAATAATTTAAATACAAGATACAATACAATACATTACATAATAATCAATTCACGATGAAACAAGAATCATGCCAAAAAGATGTTGAACGTGCATTCGGAGTTTTGCAATTATTGCAAGACCGCACGTTTTTGGAAAAAGGAAGTGCTACATGATATAATGACTATATGTATTATACTGCACAACATGATAATTGAGGATGAACATGATCTTAATGCACCAATTCAAGATGTCGTAGAGGCTCCAACTCCAACGACAGAAATTGTGGTAGATGAAAATCTTCGGTTTGAACAATTTTTAGCTAGACATAGAAAAGTTAAGGACAAAAATGCTCATTTTGAACTCCGTAATGCATTAATAGAGCATTTATGGGAGCAACGTAATAATTTCAAAAATTGAGTGTTTATGTAATGTTTATGTTATTGTATTTCACTTTTCATTTGAATTTGTCCATTAATTTGTATATTATATAATATTTTCTTGCAATTTATGTTATTTAAAAATTTAGAATAAAAGATAATTTTATATTAAATAAAAAAATTAAAAAATAAAATTTTATATCACATGAAAATTATATAAAGTAATTATTGGGAAAAGAAATAAAGAATTTATATTATAAAATAAGAAAATAAGAATGAAATAGAAATAATAATATAATATTGAGGAAAGAGAAAAATATTCATTTTTAGATAGTGAAATAAAGAATTGGGTTGGAGTTGGTTGTCTGAAAAAATAGAAAACTCTATATTTAGAGAGTAAAATAGAGTGTAGATTGGAGATGCCCATACCTAAAATACAAATTCAAATTTAACAAAAAATTTCTCATGAATAATACTTTTGACTTTCAACTTTCAACTTTCAGCTTTCAACTTTCAACTTTGAAGGATTACCCATGTAGCAAGGAACAGTAAAAAAAAAGAAGTTAAAGAACACTTGTTTTCAAGGTCAATAGATGTTTTATGACTAATATTATATAAAATAAAATGATTTATTAATTAATTATTGTTAAGTACTTAATAAAATATATTTAAAATACATATATTATGAGTCCTGACATTAGTATGTTGGAAAAAGTAAACAATAAAAAAACGTCTATGATCTAAACTTGAATTTTGTTGGGGGTGCGACCTTTAATAAGTCTGTGATTCAAATTTAATTCGAACTCAATACGAATTCCAAATAAAAATAAAGGAAAAAAGAACTTGGGTTCGGAAAACTTTATGGTCAACACGTCCGATCAAGTACTGTACACTAATTCTAACAAATGTATATGAACAACGCTTGTACCCATTCGACTTTTGATAAGTGTAAAGTCATATAAACACCATTAATTGTTGAAAAAAATCAAATAAATTGCGCTATTAATTTCTTACTCCATTTTTATTTTATACATTCTTCAAAGTTTTCTCATTTGGAGGTTTGATTTGACCTATTACAGAGGGGTGTACAAAATAAAATCGAAAATCATATCAAATTGCAAATTGAGTCAAACTGGAAAAAAAAATCTGACTAGTGATTTGGTTTGACTTGGTTTAGTATTGGAAAAAAAACCCGATTATACTTGGATTGGTTTGGTTTTAATTAAAAAAAGTCAACCCGAGACCAAACCAACCCGACATTATATATATAATTTTTAAAAATTATTTTATATATAAATGTATTTACTTTGATGTATTTACTTTGGTTTAGACATTTAAAATACATAATCTAATTTAAATTTTTCTTTAATGTTTAATCATGCATGATTTAGTACTTTTAAATTATGATCATTTTCATTATGACTTATCAATTTGCAATATTTATTTTATATGATTTCATTATTATTTTTTATTGAATATTTTAGTGTCATCACTCATCTCATATTATGTGTTATTTTTTTTAGAAACACCTTGGATAGTTGTATTTTGATTGGACTTATAAAGAAATATTTGGAGCATAAGTTAATTATATGTTTGTATGAACACTTTACCGAAAAAATCCAAAAACCTGAAAAAACCTGAGGTTTATTAGTTTGGTTTAATTTAAAAATTAAAAAATTTGACACAAATAGTTTGGTTTGGTATTTGAAAAATCCGAACCAACCCGAGGTTGAAAAAATAAAAAAAAACTCGAGTTTTTTTCGTTTGGTTTGGTTTATAAATTTAATTTTTTTACACAAATGATTTGGTTTGATATTTGAAAAACCCGAACTAACCCGATCATGTACACTCTTAATGAGAACTATGACAACCATAAATTTTAATCTATAATATATAATATTTTCTCTTTTTGAGTAATTAGATTGGTTACTATTTATTATTTGTCCCCGATCAGTTCTCAAATATTTACGGAGAAGTATTTTTTTTCTAATGATAAGGGAAAATATTTATCACGATATAAAATTTGAAGAACAAAACAACTATGTTTTATTTATAAGTTTTGGTTGAGATTGTTAAAAGGTATGTGGCAGTCTAGCGGCGTGCATTAATAAATAATTGATATAACAACATTATATTAATAAAAACTATTTAAAACGTACTAATAAAATATAAATCAAGTAAATTATCAAATTTTTCTCGAAAAATATTCATATTTTGAAATGTATTCATTATAGTCTCATTGGAGATAATATTAAATATTCTAGCACAATTGATTTATGTTAGCCTAATTTGACTATAAATAATTTGTTTATTTTTTTACTTTAAATAGGACTATAGGAGGTTGGAGGTGCCACGCCATAACAAATGACAATTCCGTTCAAGCTGCAAAACAACGAGCCCCAAAAATTAAAGGTAAATTCAGCCTTACTGAGGCTTGAACTTGGCCACGCCGTAATCAGAAGCGAACCCAGGATTTGAAGACTTTAGGTGCACGAATATAAACATAGCTCAAATATGAGCTCTAAGCTAAATTTAAAATAAAAAAAAGTCTTTAGTTGGATTTGAACCTTGATCTCAAGAGTGGTATCTCTAGCTTGTACGGTTGTACCAGTAGCACAAGGACACTTCTACGCTTATCATGAGTGCACTGTTAACTATATCCTAATTCCTATCAGTTTTTCAAAATAGATATACATATATACATATGATTTTTTCGGAATACCGGGTGCACGTGCACCCCTTCTCCATAGTGTGGGTCCGCCTCTGGCCGTAACAAATGACAATTTCGTTCTCGCTGCAAACCAACCAGCGAAATTAATTTATTCAAGTAGTATCATTAATGTTATTTGTAAGGATATTTTTATTTTTTCAAAGTTTTTTCTTACATATATAATACTATAAATTTTCAACAATGCAGTGTCGATCGACACCCCTTGAAATAAGCCGGATCCGCACATATTTAGAAAAAGTAGGAAAATAAAAGTGGAATTAAAAGTAAAAAAAATGTTAGGGAGATAGAATATAAAATTAGTAGGATAGGTTTACACTTTGTGAATAACGACAATTCATTTCCATAGGTTTGGTAAGAAGAAAATGCTTTGGCAGACGCCGCGTACCAGCTGCTTTTTGGCTGCAAGTCAATTACATACGTATAATATTGATACATAAATAAAAGTTATGATCTTAATAATATTTGTATATAATTTACACATATATTATGAATTGTGAGTCAGTAAAAATGAAGATAGGAGTAAAGATAAGATGTAATGTAAACTATATAAAGATATAATCAATGTGAATTAAGTTTCATAAAGTTGAGACGTAAGACAGTGTAGAGTGGGGAAAAATATAATCAATGTGAATTAAGTTTTAATGGCGAAAATTAAAAAAACTCTACTTTTATTTATTGCTCATTAAAAAATACAACAACAAACATAATAAGTATAATAATGAAAAGCAAAGTTAGGATGCCATGCATACGGGTTAATTAGGTTCTCATTCTCAACTAGATATATGCGCATAAAAGACCACTTCAATGATACTTTTAAATTTAATTTAGTTTTAAAAATTGATAAAATTTGATTTTTAATAAAAAGTGACGGAACAAAATAAACTATACAAATATCTATCTAAAAATTTATATTAGAAAAATGAATTATTATAATCCTACTAAAACAAGAAAGTACTTGTTGTAGTTTTATTCATATAGAAAAATCAAACTTAAACTACACTTTCTTCAATTTAAAATTGAGCTAGCTATTTTGATTTGACATAAAATATAAAAAAATAATGAATACTATACCCCATACAAGCAAAATAATTACAAATATATATTCTTTTACCTTCATACTTCACTAAATAATTACACAATATACTCTCAACTAATTTTGCTTAACCGATATCAAATCAATATCATATATTGTATTTGTATCATTAAGGCTAATAATTTCGCTTAATAGATACTGGATCAATATATATACTCTTATAGTATCATTGACTAATAAATAATTTATAAACAAGAAGCCTTAAAGATACCACAACAATATACATATACTCGTTGTCATTTTAACAATATAGATAGATTTTGTAGTTTTCTTGAATTTTTTTAATTTTTTTTCTTGTCAAGAAAGAACAATTTTTTTAATAAAAAGATAACAGCGATAAAGGAATGTAAAACATGCCAAGAAAATTGGACTGATCCAACTACCTCTGTTTCTGTGTGTAATGTAACGCGTAAATCTCCGTCTCCTTCTCTCTTTGTATGCAGAGCTAACACCTGTACTTTAATTCTTCTCTCGCCATGTTCTCATTCAACAAACCCATTTTACTGGTATCATTTTTCACTTTCACACTTCAAATTAATCTTTCTTTCAAAAGTAGCATTTGAATTTTCTTGTTTCTTGGGTTATAAAAGGTGGGTTGTTCTTTTCTTGGTAGTAGAACCACAAGAACGTTTTAAATTTACTTATTTGATTTGTTTCTTTTGTGGGTTGTTGTTGATTTGTTGTTTCAGTTTGTTTCATTGGCAGAGAAAGGCATTGGGGTTGTTTCTTGTGGGTGAAAGAACAAGAAGAAGAGGGATAGTGATGGAGAGTACATTGAAGGAATTATCAAATGGGGAGTCTGTGCTTGATATAAAAGATAAATGTGGTGTTGCTGGTGGTGTTGAGGATATGTACGGGGAAGATAGAGCTACTGAAGATCAGACTATTACCCCATGGACTTTTTCTGTTGCTAGGTAATGTTCATTTTTGGTTTATTTTTCTGTGGATTGGGTTGATTATGGGTTTGCCTTCTTTTGTGTGGTTTGCGTGCTATTGTACTAGAGTGGAGTTTATCCTGTGTGCACCCAAAGGGTAGCTATTGCGGGTTCCCTTGTTAACGAAAAAAGAAGATGAAATGTAGGGGGACCTAATGTGTAGTTGGAAATTGTGTTATTACCCTCTTTTCATTTTGATCATCTGAGTTTTATTCGGTTTTCCGTAATGTATGGTTGGAGTTACAAATTTAATGAGTGTATTTAGCTGTGAAAATAGTGGATTTAGTTTGTGTTAACAAATTCTTGTTGACAATCATCTTTATTGATTTCAGTGGATATAGTTTGTTACGTGATCCACATTATAACAAAGGGCTTGCCTTCACTGAGGCGGAGAGAGATGCTCACTATTTGCGTGGTCTTTTACCTCCCAGTGTTTCAAGCCAACAACTTCAGGTCATTTCATAATCCTTGATATAATTGTTGAGTTCCTTTCTTTCCATATCCATTCATAATTAGAAGTTTAAACCACCTTTTTCATCAAATATCAGGAGAAGAAAGTGATGCACAATCTCCGCCAGTATCAAGTTCCACTGCAAAGATACATGGCCATGATGGATCTTCAGGTAGTTTACCTCTCAATCTCACCGCAGCATTATAGATTCCACACCTGGTTTATTTATCAACTTAAGTGGACTTAGTAGGAAGTTAGAGGTAGGATCTTTTGGTAAGTTTGTATGGTAATAGGTGTGACGTCTTGGATTTACTCTTCAAATGATGTTTGTGTGGAAGTATCATACTTTACTTGTTATCTGGTGCCAATGATAGGCCATGCAGTTCAAAATCTCACAAGTTACAATTGGAATTTCCATGTAGCATGGCTATATCATATATGGTCTAAAATTTGTTTAGTTTCTTGTTTTCCTTTTTCATTTTAATATGTATTTTTACCCTTTTTCTTCCCTCTGGAGAGAATGTTTTAATCTATCATTTTGACAAATTGAACATATAAAATAATTTATCAGTATCTAAGGGAATACTATCCCATCAAAATACAAGTTGGCTGTTCTAAGTTATTTCGTGATGAATCAACTCTGCCACCAGACTAAGGTGATTCTGTGTCCTTGCTGTTTTAATTTTGCTAATAACTTATTTTTCCAATGCTCAGGAAAGAAATGAAAGGTTATTTTACAAGCTTCTCATCGATAATGTTGAAGAACTATTGCCAGTTGTTTATACCCCAACAGTTGGTGAGGCTTGCCAGAAGTATGGAAGCATTTTCAGGCGTCCTCAGGGTCTCTTTATCAGCTTAAAGGAAAAGTAATTTCCTTTCCTTCTGGTCATCCATGTGGTGGAACTTTTTTCTGTTTGGTTTTATTGTACATCAGATGCTCTTCTGCTCCAAAGCTAATGTAACCTTTAAAGTTGAAACTTTCAGGGGAAAGATTCTTGAGGTATTGAAAAACTGGCCAGAGAAGAGTATCCATGTCATTGTTGTTACAGATGGAGAGCGGATATTAGGACTTGGTGATCTTGGCTGTCAGGTAAATCTGCCAAATTTGACCGGCTTTTAGATTATTGCCTATTAGTATGTTATTTGAACAACCGGATGGAACTAACTAGAAACTGTCTCTACTTTACTTGACACAGTACCATATGGATAATATAATTGACCAAAAGTTCCAAAATTGTTTCAGGGCATGGGTATTCCGGTTGGAAAGCTCTCGCTTTATACTGCTCTTGGGGGTGTTCGTCCTTCAGTAGTAAGCACCACTCCACCTTTCTTTACTTGTACATTTGATCATTCTCAAACCGATCCTCTCTTGCGCCTTTCTATATGTTTATGTTTCCTTTTGCACAAAGATCTTATAAAGGACACCAATCCGCTAGAACTAAATACATTAGTTGCCAAGTTGCTACTTAGTTATTTGAAGTAAAATAACATATTATAGATTCGTAAATTTCTGCTTCGAAACATCAGTGCTCTTTTTATTTTCTGCTTTCTTTTTCTTTCGTTTTGGACTCTCATCAATGACAATTACATTAACGTATTTTAACTACTTTTTGCTAATGTAATCTTGTTACCATGACTTATTTCTTTATTCATTTCTTCAATATCGGCATCACTCATGAGGAATTTTGTGTACGGCACTGATTATTTCAACTTCAACTTGAAACAGAGAATTTGAAGTTTGAAATACTAGTTTGAGGAGTGTTTTAAGTGAACTAATGGTTCCACTCACAAAACTTCATTTCTTTTTCCAAGTGAAATTCACGTCCAAAACACAATTTCAACTTCCAAATATCCCTTTTCAACTTCAACTTCAGATACCCTTCCTTTTTTCTCAAACTTCAACCAAATATTGTTCAATTACCTACTTCAATGATATTTTCACGTTAATTTTTCCTCAAATTTCTCATCATATTAGTTTTATGTTATTATTGCTAGACTACCAATAATATTTTTTTATTAACTATTACTGTTGTTAAGAAATGAACCTTGGACATAACTCAAACACAAAAGTTAGCTCATGAGGTTCTTTTCCAAGACCGTATAATGAGACAATAACCAACTGCCTCCACCAATATGAGCCTGTAGACAACATAACATGGAGGCCCACTATTGGATAAACCAAGAATTGGGGTAGGTTTGGCTTTGGTACCATGTTAGGAAAATGGAACTTGAGCGTAACTCAACCCCAAAAAGCTAACTCATGAGGTTTTCCCCAAGATATATAAGGAGACAACAACCCATTCCCTCCACCAATGTGGGACACTTAACAACTATTATACTAACATCATACATCCTTTTTATTATAAAAAGAAATTAGTATGGGTCTGATTTTTTTGACTAAATTATATCGATTTTCTTATTCATGTCAGAAATTCACTATTATTTTTTCACCTTCAGTGTCTGCCTATAACCATTGATGTTGGCACGAACAATCAGAAGTTACTGGATGATGAGTTCTACATTGGACTCAAGCAGAAAAGAGCTACGGGGCAGGTTTGGTGACCTTTTTCATTCTTTTACTTCGTGTTCTCAGACTACAGATGAAAATAATGCAGTTATCAAAATCTGCCTTTCGGGAAGCTGAAGTTACATTTCATGTTTTGCTCTTAAAGGAATATGCTGAACTTCTGGAGGAGTTTATGTCTGCAGTTAAGCAAAACTATGGAGAGAAAGTCCTCATTCAGGTATATCACTAACTACAAATATCCCTGTGCAATTGTTCTAACGCACGCCCAGTATGATGAAGCACCAATCTGAAGAATCTTGTTAGTTCAGTTCATTTATGTCCTAAAGTTGCCTGATAATTTTTTCAGTTTGAAGATTTTGCAAACCACAATGCATTTGAGCTTCTTGCGAAGTATCGCACAACACATCTTGTATTCAACGATGATATCCAGGTAGAAGTTGCGAAAATAGCTGTCACTTTGAAACTTTTGCCTTTACTTTGAGTGGATTAATAATTTTCATACTATTTTTTCTGCCAACTTGAAACTTTTACCTTCACTTTGAGTGGATTAATAATTTTTGTACTGGTTTTACAGGGTACAGCATCTGTGGTTCTGGCCGGGCTTATCGCATCTCTAAAACTACTTGGTGGAACGCTTGCGGACCACACATTTTTATTCTTAGGTGCTGGAGAGGTGAGATTCGTCAACTATTGCCCCTTCACATTGTTTTGGGTTGTTTAATTGCTCTTCAAGAGTTTCATATTATGTACTGATCTTGTATGTTGGTTTTGAGTTTTGACTAGAATAGTAGGCACATTTTGTGCTGCTTAAAGCAGTTAGTTTATGGCATTTTGCTCTGCAAGAACTTCAGCTTCTAACAGTCCGATAAGATTGACTTTTGCTTTTATTTTTGGTGACGAAAGGGCTCAGTAAATTTAATCTTGTACTCACTTATTCAGTGCAGTTAATTCATACACATTTTATTAATCTTTAAAGTAGAAAATTAATTTGCTAATGGCACAAATTAAGGTTCAACCTTTACAATTCTCCATTTTAAGTTGGCCATAATATTTAGACTTATAAATTTTTCAGATGCTTCGGAGATTGATATAACAACTTCGACCAATCACAGAATTTCTGTTTCATTTCTTTGCAATCTACTGGCAATGGCCTGAGATGAAAGGAGGCACAATCTCCCCATTATGAAACAAGGCCATTAGTGCTACATGTTTATCTGCGAAAGAACTTTTCTTCCTGGATTAGCTAGACCATGTGGATACCTTTACACAAACGGCCATATACATTGGAAACTTTTTAAAATGTCATCAAAATACAGATCAACATATCAATTAGAGCACACTGTATCTCAATATCAGGGATTTTATTTTTAACCATCTTGTCTTTGTCTTCCTGAAGGCTGGAACTGGTATTGCTGAGCTTATAGCACTTGAGATAACAAGAAAGGTGCTAACTACTTTTCATCTACTCCTTTTACTTCTTTTGTTTTGTTTGGAGCTTTTTCACTAACAGTCCAAATTCGCCTTTCAGACTAGTGTTCCGTTAGAAGAGGCTCGAAAGAAGATTTGGCTGGTTGACTCTAAGGTACTAGCGTCATGATCTGAAATTCCCAGTTCAGTGCTACACACAAGATATTGATCTCTGCCTATATGCTAGACTTACATTTATGTAATTACCAGCATCTCCTTCTCCAGTTAAAACAGTTCTTAATTTATTACAGGGACTGATTGTAAGTTCTCGTGTGGAGTCCCTTCAGCACTTCAAAAAGCCATGGGCTCATGATCACGAACCTGTTAAGGAACTTATAGATGCGGTGAAGGTGTGAAGTTTGCACCCTTTTTTTTTTAATGCTTGACGTGACTTAAAGAAGATGGCAAAACACATTCCTCATGTAACTTTATTCTCCATTTTTCAGGCAATAAAGCCAACTGTTCTAATAGGAACTTCTGGAGTTGGAAAAACGTTTACGAAGGAAGTTGTTGAGGCAATGGCTTCTCTCAATCCGGTGGGTCTTCCCTCTCTCTCATACATGCACAGACATAAATGAAATATGCATGCATAGATACTGCGACACAAGCTCTATGAATCATAGTCGACCATAAAGTTTCTAATTTTGGCACATATGAACAGAAACCTCTTATTATGGCTCTGTCAAATCCAACATCACAAGCTGAATGTACTGCTGATGAAGCTTATACATGGAGTAAGGTAAATTCTGTTCGAGAAATTACATAGCTCAAAGTTTTCTAACATATGTCTACCTCAAGCCACAAATTTGTATGTAGGATTACTGAGCTTGTTCTTTCCCTTTCTTCCACGTACAGGGTCATGCAATCTTTGCTAGTGGAAGCCCATTTGACCCTGTTGAGTTCGAGGGACGGACTTTTGTGTCTGGGCAGGTGCTGCTCTTCTCCAATAGCAATTGACTGCATTTTAGTTTAAGTAATAAATTGGATACTTACTCTTCTTTTGCTTTACAGGCAAATAACGCCTACGTGTTCCCTGGATTTGGTTTGGGGATTATCATGTCTGGCACAATTCGTGTGCATGATGATATGCTACTAGCAGCCTGTAAGTACATCACAGTCGTCAAGAACTTATATATTCTTCGAGTCTGATTTGACTCCAATTATTTGTTTCATGAAACAGCGGAAGCTTTGGCATCTGAGGTGACTGAGGACGACTATTTGAAGGGACGGATCTACCCACCATTCACTAACATCAGAAAAATATCAGCCCATATTGCGGCCGAAGTAGCTGCCAAGGCATATGAACTTGGTGAGTTTTCCAAATTTTAAAGTGATTTAACAAATCATTAGACACCAAGTTCAAACTTGCTGATGATGAATCTTTTAACTTACACCACCCACTTTTTTCAGGTCTGGCAACGCGTCTCCCTCGTCCTAGTGATCTCGTTAAGTATGCCGAGAGCTGTATGTACACTCCACTCTACCGCAGCTATCGTTAAACTGGGAATTTTGGCTGACATTTAACTAATCCCATTTCTGGCTACATTAGGAGCTTTGAGTTTTAGGTTCATTCATAGTTTTAGATGAAATATTTTGTATGCTACTTCCAATACCTAGTAGAGTCATTCATGTTTGTTATTCTTAGCAGTGAGAAGGACGAGATTTCCTGCTCTTACTCTTATTTTTCTCTCTTCCTTGAACATTGTTGGCCAGTTCATATTATATATTAACAGACAGAAGTATTTTTCGCTCGGATCTACTTTTCCAAGAAAGCTTATTATTATAACTGAATTCATGTTTAAGCCTCGTTGGATCTTTTATTTGAGAAAGACACGATGAAGAACGAAATGGTAAGAGAAAGAAGGCATGAAAACCATATAAAGAAAACATAGCCATCTAGTCAAGGAAACAGTAACAACAACAACAACAAAATGATGTGATAATTGAAACACACATGATGATATAAATAAAAAAGTGATATAGTACTACATGAATAAGACTCCACTACGTGCTACTAACCTTGTACCTTAATTCTCGACCTCCAAAGATAATTTTAAACCAAGGAGAAAGTGGAATTAATGTTGCCAAGGCAGTAAACAAGGCCTCTTCATATGTTTGCATTTATTAATAATTTGTCTGTTTTCTCTCAATATATAGCGTTGTCAACAGATATGCATTTTCTCTTAATTTTATTATCATCTGAATATACCTTATGAACTTTGTTTAGTTCTGCGAAATGGTTTGTTTTCTGTTCTTGTTAGCTAGATTGATGTCTTTACATTTGACCAAATTCAAGCTCAAAGAAGGTGAGAACTTGAGTTCAGATTGAGTTTTCTAATTTTTGCAGCAGAAAGTCATTAGATATTCAACTTTGAATGCAACCAAACGGTTCAACTTGTCCACTATTTTATTCCATTGCTGCATTATTTTGTTTGTAATCTACTTTGCTTTTATGATACTAGGAATTAGTGTCTTCCAGGATGAACGAGATTTCAAGATACCTTTAAAGATAACTGGATATAGCTTATCTTCTTATTTAGTCAGTATATAAATTCCTTTTATGCCCCCATCATTCTGGTTGATCGAAATTTTATCTTGTACTTAGTTGCTTCTGTATTACAATTGTCACCCAAATACTATATATCTTCATGCCAAATTATCTTTTAGATTATAATGCAATTGGAAAGTAAATTGTGTCAGTTAACTTTTCTTGGAGTATATATGACTCTGAATTCTGATCATGGTTAAGGTTTCATCAGTTTGTTGTATGTTTAGCTGGTAAATATCTTCATGAGGATGATAAAATCTCTGGTTTATTCCTTATCAGGATATACAAGATAATGATCGGAAAGAAGAATAACTATTTGTTACAATGAAAGGAAAACGACATCTTTCAATCATATTCTTATACCGTTTGACCTTTGCACCATTACTGTCGCATTGCATCTTTTTATAAAGATGAATTAATGAATATGTGACCAGGCATCAGAAGGGGGACAACGATAGATGAACGAGTTATACAAGCATTTTTGTAGCTCTCACCAAGGGGCAACTAGTGGCAGAGGAATATATTAAAGGCTATAGGGGGTGTGACTTGTCTTGCTTTGGACATTTGGTTGAAATTTTTTAGTGATACAAATGTTCAGACACAGACGAGCTGCTCGGTGTTGACATAAAGAGAGAAATATCCTTGTTTAGTTCTATTGGTTCTTTTTCCTTTTGTAGCTAAATTCTTAGGATTTTTAGTTTGCTTAATTCATACATTGCTTTTTACAAACTTAATGTCAAACTCCTATGTAAAGCGGAAACTGCCATCTTTTATGATTTATGTATTTTGTTTCAGTAATGCTTATTATTATGCTACAAAATATGAACATAATAAATATGCAGGATAGTTGGCTTGTGTTTGATTTGATTCTTCTGCTCTATGTTAACTCTGCTCTCTCTGAGTATGGTTCCGAGGAGTTTTCACTATGATCTTTCGTCTTTTTTTGGGTTAATATATATGTTAATCGAACTGTAAACTTCAACTTTGTTGGTGCACTATCATGCACAATGAACTTTTCATGTTTATTTTGGTTGTAAAACTATGAAACTTTTGGCAGTTTATTGTTGTATTATTGTTGTGGCAGCTTATTGAGGACATGCATATTCCTTCTTTCTCTTGTATCAACAAGAAAAAATATCATTGGTAAATTGAGACTTTGACAAATCTATTTGCTCAAACTCAAGTTTGTGTTTGAATTTTGAAGATGATTTATTAGGTTTAGAATGAGGAAGTGAGTACACTCTTGATGTTGATATACACTGAAAACTCTAGATGAATTATATAATGAGGTTTTCACCTTGCTCATTGCTGTTAAAAATATATTTAACTTTTAGATGAGATGATCCCACATTTCTAATATAGTATTAGAAGAGACAAATATCAAAGATTGTGGTGTCACAATTTTGTATTAAAACTCTCTAATATATAAAGCTTTTAGGTAAGATGAAGTGATGATCACACGTTTCAACGCAATTACTGCGCAAGTGCAAGTGCACAACTAACATTCCTAGCTAGTGGAGTTGCAGAATATGAAACTTTACAAAAGTTTTTTCAACTTGAAAGTATCTCCAGAGAGTCGAGTAAGAAGAGTGGAGCTTTTATAAATATATATATATATATATATATCCAATTAATAAATGAGTCAGAATTCAATTTGCTCTAAATTTGCCAGGATTAAATAAAATAAATTTGTGTTGGTCATCAACCATTCAACTCGAAAATAATTTTTTTTCTTTGTTTTATTTTTTGAGTTAAGTGTTAGCAAACCTATTAAAAACTAAATGAAATTAGTTAGTATGACTGTTAGTGGAGTTGGTGAGCTGTCATTAAGTGGTCCTAGTCAAGTCTGTTAGGAGCTAACTAATTGACAACTATATATAGTCGACTGGGATGCATTGTATGACACATTAGAAGCATCAATAAAATGAATTCTCTTTTCTCCTTCTCAATACTCTGTATGCATAGCATCTGAGTAGCATAATTTCCGCGATATGTGTGCTGAATTGAGCATAATTTCACATGGTATCAGAGCGTCGATCAACGTTTTCGTTGTAATTTTACTCTGAATTTTGATTTGTTTCGAGAATCGCCATGGCAGTTTCTGAAGAAACTGGATCTGCAGAATCACCTGTTGTTGTGGTGGATCATCATCATCCGTTGTTTCTTCAAGCTTCGGATACACCAGGCACAATTATAATCCCAATCAAACTTACAGGACCGGAGGATTACACACTATGGAGTTGATCGATGAAGCTTGCTCTTCGAGGAAAAGGCAAGCTTGGGTTCATCGATGGAACAAGTGCAAAACACCAATATAGGGAAGAATTGGCTGAATTATGGGAGAAGTGTAATGTGATTGTGCTTTCATGGATTGGTTGTACCATAGCAGCTGAGTTAATGACAACCATCATGTATACATCACATGCTAAACAAGTTTGGATCGAGTTCAATGAGCGTTTTGATCGATAAAATCTGACGAGAATTTACCATCTCTGTACTGAAATTGTGACCTTAAGGCAAGGTATGGATTCTGTAACTACTTATTATTCAAAATTGAAGGATGCATGGCATAAATTAGACATCATGGCACCATTACCTCACTGTGATTGTGGGGAATCACGACTTTACCTGGAGCATTTAAGATCTCAACGATTGTTACAGTTTCTTATGGGGTTGAATGAAAGTTATAGTCAAATTCGAAGTAGCATTCTAGCTAGGACTCCAATTGTTACAGTAAATGAAGCCTATGCAACTGTATCACAAGAGGAGAGCCAAAGGACTTTAGGTGTTGTTGATGGCAAGAATGAGGTACTACCACTGCTAGCAGGGAAGTCACAATCTTATAGGCCATCTTTTAAGAAGGAATTGGATATTTCCAATAGCTTTCAGAGATTTGATTTATTTTGTGAGTATTGTGGGTATAGAAACCATAAAAAGGACAATTGCTATCGATTGGTTGGTTATCCTCTTGGTTTTCAAAGTAAAATGAGAGACAATAACAACGATGGATCATGATATTTTAGACCTAATGAAGGTAATCAAGGTGATGGATCCAACTCATTTGGAAACAATCAGAATCATGCCACTGGATACAGGCCTCAGAGTCGGATGCAACACAATTCAGGTGGCTATAGACCTCCTAGACCTGCTGCTAGGGGAGATTCATCAGGGATTAGACCACAAGCCAATACCTCTCACACAGCAGAATCATCATCATCTAAGGGTCATTTCTTCAGTGACCATCAATATGATGAAATGTGACAAATGCTAGGGAAAAAAGGCACACCTGAATACTCATCAAATCTAGCAGGTATCACTGCTTTACTATCTACTGCATTAGAACATGGGTGGATAATTGATACAGGTGCTACACATCACATTACTCCATTTAAGGAGCTTTTTACCTCACTTAAAACCTTACAAGATGATTGCAAAGTTCAAGTTCCAACATATGATAAGTCCCAAATCAGCAGTGAAGGAGAGACACTAGTTATGGGTGATCAAACTATACACAATGTGCTGCATGTTCCTGAGTTTCAATTCAATTTACTCTCAGTTTCCAAATTAACCAGATAATTGTCTTGTGCTGTTACTTTTCTCCCTGATTTCTGCATCTTTCAGGCACTCTCCAATGGCAAGGTCATGGGGATTGGTAAAGAAAGAAAAGGTTTATACATACTCAAGGATTGCATACCAAGCACAACTAATACATCAGCTAACATTTCAACTAAGATCACTAGCAGTGAAGAAGACACTATATGGCATTACAGGCTAGGACATCCCTCTGGTGCAGCTATGCAACATATTAAGTCACTTCCTCATAAAATACACCCTTATGTTCATGACCAGTGTGATATTTTCCCATTAGCTTTACATCACAGACTTAAATTTCATGTTCATTTTACCAAGGCTATAACCTCTTTTGATTTAGTTCACCTAGATGTCTGGGGACCTTATAAGAAATCTACATATGAAATGTAGCATTCATTTGTTACTTTGGTAGATGATCATAGCAAGTAAACTTGGGTTTGCCTGATTCAGTCCAAAAGTGAAGTGTTTCATGTATTGAATTTTTTTTTGTCATTAATTAAGAACCAATTTGGTGTGTCTGTTAAAGTGTTTAGATCTGATAATGGTAGAGAGTTTGTTAACTCTCAATATGATAATTTGTTTAAGTCTGAAGGAATCATTCATCAAACCAGTTGTGCCTACACTCCTCAACAAAATAGGATTGTGGAAAGGAAGCACAAACATATTTTAGAGGTGGCTAGAGCATTGAAGTTTCAAAGTGGTATACCCATCAAATTCTGGGGGGAATGTGTGAGAACTGTTGTATATCTCATAAACAAACTTCCCTCATTGGTATTGAATGTCAAATCACCATATGAAGTGTTGTTTGGAAAGCAACTAAAGATTGATTATCTAAGAGTATTTGGATGTTTTTGCTTTGCTAGTGTGCTTCCTAGAGGTGACAAATTTCAAGAGAGAGCTAGAAGGGCAATCATGATAGGTTTTTGTGAAAACCAAAAGGGCTACAGGTTATATGAGTATAAAACTGGAGTTTTGTTTGTCAATAGAGATGTGACATTCAAGGAGACAATATTTCCTTTTAAGGATGGACCACATTGTGATACTGAAGATATGTTCACTTCTAATGAGGTAGTTACTGAAAATAGTTATTCTCAAGAGAGTATTCAATTTCCTGATATAGTCCCTGATATAGCCACACAAGAGCTTGCAACTATAGTTCCAGGAGATATGGAGTCTGCAGATGCAAATGATAATGAAGATCAATCAGAATTACCTGTAGAGAACAATAAAGATGTTCATGAAGCTGGGTATCATGAGGAACATGTAGATACATCATCTGGAATTCAAGGAAGACCTCCTAGAAATGTCAAACCTCCTATTTGGCTCAAGGATTATGTCACTCCTGCCAGACCTGCAACAAATTGTACATATCCTATTACCAACTATATTGGATACTCCCACTTGTCTAACAAGTATCAGGCCTATTTGAGCTCCTTTTCATCTATTCAGGAACTAAGAACATTTGAAGAAGTATCACAACATCCAAAATGGGTAGATGCAATGCAACAAGAAATTAATTCCCTAGAGGATAATCAGACATGGGAACTGGTGCCTTTGCCCTTTGGTAAGCAGCCTATAGGGTCAAAATGGGTGTATAAAGTCAAGGTCAAGGCTAATGGAGAGATTGACAAACACAAGGCTAGGTTAGTCGCTAAAGGATATACTCAAAATGAAGGCTTGGACTACCATGAAACCTTCTCCCCAGTGACAAAGATGGGGACAACTAGAACAGTTATAAGTGTAGCAGCTTCAAAGGATTGGCGCCTTTTTCAGATGGATGTGAGCAATGCATTCTTACAAGGAGACCTTTATGAGGATGTGTATATGTCTTTGCCATAAGGGTTTTAGAGTAAGGAGGAGACTAGAGTATGTAAACTATTGAAATCACTATATGGACTCAAGCAAGCCTCATGACAGTGGAACATTAAATTGACCACTGCCTTGCTTGATGTAGGTTATAAGCAGAGCTCACATGACCATTCTCTATTCACTAAGAACTGTGGTGATGATATTGTGGTGTTACTGATTTATGTGGATGATATACTACTTACAGGGAGCAGTCACAAACTTATTAATGATGCAAAGCAGTACTTGCACAATCAGTTCAGGGTCAAGGACCTAGGGGGGTTGAAGTACTTCCTAGGATTGAAGTTTTGAGGTCTCAACATGGGAGTTTGATGAATCAGAGAAAATATGCATTGGAGCTTATATTAGATGTAGGACTAGCAGGATCCAAACCTGTGCACACACCACAAGAGCCTAATGTTAAGCTTACCTCAATGGAGCATGATAAATGTATAGTAGCCCAGGATGATCCATTGTTTGAAGACATGAACATATATCAAAATCTTATTGGGAAGTTGATTCACTTAACAATTACTAGGTCATATATTTATTTTGTTGTTCAATTGCTTAGCCAGTTCATGCAGATCCTAAGCAATCACATTGGATGGCTGCATTGAGGGTGGTGAGATATGTAAAAGGGTCACCAGGATTGAGAATATTTCTAAGGAAAGGTCCTATAGATAACTTGGTAGTACATTGTGATTATGATTGGGCTGCTTGTCCCAATACAAGAAGATCAATCACATGTTTTCTCTTGCAATTGGGGACTATTCATTGATTTCTTGGAAGTCCAAGAAACAACAAACAGTAAATCGCAGTTCAGCAAAAGCAGAATATCGCACTGCAGTTACTGAAGTTATTTGGATGGTTGGATTGCTAAAGGACTTGTGTGTGTGGAAGTGTCAACTCATATACAACTCTATTGTGATAGCAAAACAGCTATGCAGATTGCTGCAAATCCTATATTTCATGAATGCACAAGACACATCGAGATTGATTGTCAATTTGTTAGGGAGAAGCTGAAAGAAGGCCTTATACATCCAGTTCATGTGTCAACCAAGTTCCAGCTTGCAGACTTATTGACAAAAGGATTGGGAGTGGCTCAACATAGTTTCTTATTATCCAAGCTGGGAGTTCTTGATATATTTCACCCTCCAGATTGAGGAGGAGTATTAAAAACTAAATGAAATTAGTTAGTTAGTTAGTATGACTGTTAGTGGAGTTGGTGAGCTGTCATTAAGTGGTCATAGTCGAGTCTGTTAGGAGCTAACTAATTGACAGCTATATATAGTTGACTGGTATGCATTGTATGACACATTAGAAACATCAATAATTATGGTGAAAAAGATGTAAAAGGAATTTTGAGGGGTAATTGAGTCTTTTACCATGCTAATGCATGCATTAAATTCCTTTGTGTTCTAATACCTAGAAATCCATGGTATTAGTAATACACTCTTCAATATACAATAGAGTGTATAACTAATACAAGCACTAGTTATACATAACATGAAAAAATGTACCAATTAACTTACAAGATATTACTAACACACAGAATTAATGCATACATTATTTTTATTAAAACACTATGTCAAACAACCCTAAGGGATAGCAAATAATTTGTAAAATATAATACATCAAACATACATCAAACATACCTTAAGCTATAAGCTCCTTAAAAGTTCCATTGACAACTATTAAAAGGCTTTGAAGCTTTGACTTTGACAATCGTGTTTTGCAAAATTGTTACTAGCTCCTTTTATATATAACCAAGAAACTACACTAAAGAGTTGCCTTTTTTAAAGGTATTTATTAAGGATAAATTAGTAAATTATTATATTTTTTACTTTTTAGGAATGAGTAATTTTCTTAAGAGTTGTGTTGAAGCTAAAAATACGACTTATTTTGAAATAGAGGGAGTATTTATTTGGATTGAATCTTGTTACAAACAGTTGAAATATCCTTTGAAGTTTATATGCCAATTTTAAGGTAGTTTGATAAAAATTAGAATTTATTTTAATTGGTCGAAGAGAAAAAAAGAAGAAGTTATATGCATTTTGTATGTGAGGTATATGTTATTTGTATGTCCAGTCCAATATATCAGTGGACATACAAAATATATATCACAATATAATTGTATTTTCTTGTATGCTAATTGTATTTTATTTTTTTTGACTGAATTGTATATATTTTGTATGTACAAAACTATTGTTTTATTCCGCTAAAAAGAGTAATTTTACCCCTTATTTTTGTCTTTCTAGGTAAAGAGAATCTGAGGTAATTTTTTGTATCTTTAAGTGAATTACTCCCTGCATTTATTTTTATGTGTAAAATATTTTCTAATTTGATTTTTACTTTTACTTGTCATTTTTGACAAATTAAGAAAGTACTAATTTTTTTTCTATGCCCTCAATTTAATTATATTGAATTAATGTGTTTGAAGAATGTAGTAAGTAGATATATTTGAAATTCTATTAATTAATAGGGATAAAATAATAAACTCATTATATTAATTATTTTAATAAATGTGCTAAATTAAAATTTGACAAATAAATCCGGACGGATGGAGTAAAATTATTGTGAGGCCACGATGGCCCTATGAACTTGAATCGGACGATCCAATATTTGAAATTGAGAAGAATATATGTTGAAAGTTGACACCAAAGAGTAGATATAGACTTCAACAATTCATGGTCATAAAAATTCTTCGTATTTCTTTTTGGAGCTTATATTTTATAAAATTAATAAGAGCCACAAATCATAAAGTCCCTTTTGAGAAAAGAAAGAACTCGTGTCAATACGTGAAAATATAAAAGTAGTTGTGCAATTTCAACTTCTTTTATACCATATGTCCTAATTTATATTTGCATTTCCCATTTTGGTCTATTCATGTCATCTTTTTTTTTTTATATTTAGAATCTTTGATTTTATCTCAATGAGAATATGAGAGGATTATAATTATATAAATATTTTATTGATTTCATTTAGATTATAATTTTGAGAAGTTATTATATTTTAATTTTTTTATTACTAACCAAACATCATTTTCATTTCATTATATAAATTGACAACTAAAGAATATATATATCCTTTCAAAAGTAGAACATCTAATTGTCGTTCTTTTCCGTAAAGAACAAAAGACAAAATAAAAAAAATCAAGCAACTTGGGCTATTGAAAAAATACACTCCTCTTATACCATTTCAAGAAGAAATAGTATGGCAAAGTATAAAGAATTAATTTTTTACCACTTATCAAATGAATACAAAAAATGATCTAAAAAACTCTTACGTATAAAGATAAAAATCTCTAGTAAGAAAAATATATAATTTTAATTTTTTTTATAAATGACCTAAAAAATCAATCATATACATATTTTGATTTAGATGAATTTTCGTTATCTGACTTTATACGATAATAAAGAATAAAATCATTCTATTTTACCCTATATAAATAGAGAGTTAACATATGTGTGTCTACATATGTAAAATATTTTTAATATACAATCATTAATTATAATAACATTTGATCACTATAACAAACTATATAAGCATATGAAGAAATTTCACAAATACTAGTGAATGAGTAAATATTTCATAATTTACTATTATTAGCTAAATATGAGGAATATAATTTAATAAACTCAAATGATAATTTTCCAATTAAGTGCGACTAGTTTATACCTTGTTCACTATTAGATAGTTATGTATGATACTAGTTATAATTTATATCATTTTGTTTACTATTGAAATGGTATTAATTAATGTACAAATCTAATATATTATCCTATATCATATTTTAGTATATAATATATTGGCGGAAGATAAAGTTGTAGAAAGAAGAATCTTCGAAAGAGAAGAAAAGACATTGTTCACGTACGGCCAAAAATAAACTTCGAAAGATGAGCACTACGTTTCTTGCACATTTTTAAATATAGAATATAGCTAGACACTTTTTCATCGATAAATTATATTATTTAGCTAGGTTAAATTTTAATTTTATCTATATATTATATATCAATTACTCTTTATTTTCTTTGTAGCGTCTATTTTTGTTTTTTTTTTTGTTTTATATTGTAATACTCCTTATTAAATTCTTGGATCCGTCAATACTGAAGAAGGGAATTTTTTATACTTTTTATGTCCCTAATTACTTGTCCACTTTTGAATTGACACACCTATTAAGAAAACAATGATTGACATAGTGAGTTTACCATGTTACCCTTATTAATTATGAAGTGAATGGATTAAAAACTTAAGATTTTCAAGAAGTTTTACCTTTTTTCAAAGTAATTAATTGAGGGTATAATAGGTAAAAAAAATTGTCCTTTCTTGATTTGTCAAAATGAACAAGTAATTAGGGACAACTAAAAAAGAAAAAGTTGACAAGCAATTAAGGAAGGAAATATTCAATAAGAAAGAGATCGAGATTTGTAGAAATGGTTAATTATTATATCACCACAAGATAGTTGCTATTTAGACGTAATTTTACAGAGTACAAGTTGTAAAAGAATGATTGTTTTGTTATTATAAAGAGGTAAAACAAACAATAGAAAATTTAGTTTAGAAAAGAACTTAACTATTTTAACGAAGTATTGTTATATATAACTATGAGGATGGCCTTTACATAAAGGTCCGACTGTATTTTGGTTGTTATTGGCAAAAAATATGTATAAAATCTATATTTTAGTTTTTAATGTTAACGACGTAGGAATTTTAATGCCAAATTCTAAGCATTAATCAAACTTTGTATAAAGAATGAAAATCTTTTATATATATATATATATATATATATATATATATATA
>NW_006239428.1:123632-146495 GCF_000226075.1 Solanum tuberosum | reverse complement strand
CACTCTCACTCGCCTCTCTCACTTTATACAAATACAAATGTATACATTGTGTTTGTGTTTGTATAAAGCGAGAGAAAATTGTATATACAAATACAAATACATATATTTTTGTCCTATACACTTATGATTATACAAATACGATCTTCCCCTGCCCAGTTTTCTTTTGTCTTTCTCTCTTTCTCGCTTTATACAAACACATATTATACAATTGATGTATTGTATATGTATACCAAAGAAGATTATACAACTGCTTTCTTTTGTATATGTATAGCGAAATATATATACATATTTATGTTTGCTATGGAGTGCAATTATGCAAATTATAGCTATAACATACAAATATGATTTTTGTATTTGCTATATGTGAAAGTTGCTCATTTATTTTTTGCATTAGCATGGTATATTCACCGCCCCTTTCAAATAGAAGAAGTGTATTATAAAGAGCCTCATAGTAAAACCACAAACTAAAAGTGCCTCTTCTCTGCTTTCTAGTTAAATCAAGTAAGTAATATATTTGAATATAGTCTGTGAAAATAATACCAAAGAGTATAATCTAGTTGTAACACCCCATATCGAAAGGGGGAGGCTTAGCAATTTTTAGAATTTACAGGTGGGACCCACGCTCCGTAGGGAGCCTCGTGGATGAGCACCATGTAAAAATGGCCTAAGGCAGTAGCCACGCCAGGACCCACGACCCGTGGCTAGGGGGTTTCGTGGTTGACCAAGAAGTCTCTGAACCAAATCACGCTTGACCAGGACAGACCGTAAGTCCATCCACGGTACGTTAACGTGGTCTCCTGGTTGGTTACTGGACGGCTAAGTTGAGGACATAAGGGTCCTTTTCGGATTTGATTGGACTTAAGTGGTGTCGTTTTACCCTAGTCTAAACCACCTATATAAGTACTTTAGACCCCTAAATTAAGTCATTTAAGTCATTCTCTCAAACTCACCAAAAGAATTGGGTTCCTCTCTCAAATAATTTCCTCTCTAGAAAGTTGAAGAAGAAGAAGAAGATGATTCAAGCTAGGTCAAGTCTCCAATCTTCCAAGCTTTGTGGGCTTTGTAATCAAGGTATGATGGTTATTTCATTCATGGATTCCTTTCATCCATGAAGCCCCCATTTTTTTCCCAATTTAGAAGAAGAATTTCCTATGTCAAACTAGGATTTCTTCTAATGTTATGGGTTATGATTCAATAGAGTGAATTATGATTGTTTATGATGGAATTGCATGTTTTTAGTATGATTATACATGTATCCATGCCTAACCTATGATTCTAGAGTGAATTTGATATAGTTGAATTTTATGCCATAAGAGGGAAAATTGAGGGCTTAGATGTGATCTTCTAAGATTGATGAATTACATTATAGATTGCTTGAGATGGAAGGACATAGACATGAATTTCTTAAGAGTGAAGCTTATAGACATGAATTGATCAAGATCAAGTATGTATGATGAATTATGATTAGTAGGGCTTGCGAGTAAAGCTAACATGATGAGTTAAGACTAGTAATGCTTTGAGAGGGAAGCTATATGATGAATGTTGATAATAGATAGAATTGTTGTAGAAGGTTTACCCACGTGACCTATGTTATGAGTGTATGATATTATGCATGTCTTATAGAATCTATGTAAATGCTTTAAGAACACTTTGAGAGTAAGGTGTCAATGATTATGGTATTAATGTTGTGTTGCTTGAAAGGACATTCTCATGAACACACACATTAATGTGAAATGTTTTCTCACATAGAATGATTCTAGGTTGAAAGGCTTGCTCACCTAAAATGAATCAAAGCATGTATGAACTATGTTAGCTTGAAGTAGTGATATGATACCTCTTCATGAATAGCTTGACTTGGTAAGACAAGACCATGCATGGTAGCTTGAGATAGTAAAACTCATGGATAGCCTTAGATTGAGCAATCGTACCCTTCCAATGTAGCTTGAACTAGCATAATAGAATACTTGCATGATAGCTTGACTTGGTGAGGCCACACCACTTCATGATAGCTTGGATTGAGAAATAGTACCCTTTCTTGAGTAGCTTGGACATGCATGAGAGGATGCTTTCCATGATAGCTTGGTCTAGCATAGTAAGGTGATTTTCCTTGATAACCTTGAAATGGTAAATCGTAACCATTCATGTGTAATGATGTGTGGTTGACTAGTAGAGTGATACTCTTCCATGATTAGTAAGAATGACTAAAGAGGGACAAGTCCCTAATCAAAGTAGCACAGTTATGATGAAATAAGATTTCCTCAAGGAGGAATTGTAAGTATGTTTCTATATGAGATTGATTGTATGATGATAGCTTAGCTTGGATTGTTAATTGAGTTGCTTTCCTTGACATGTATGACTAGAGGTGATGACTTATGTATTGAGTAAGAATAAGTTGAGGTTACTTGAGAAGTGTTCCTCTTATGATATGAGGATTTATATGCATTGAATATGCTTATGACTTATGCTGTTATCTCTTATGATTATGGTATATATCTTATGTTTGACTAATGCTTATGTTATGCTTATAAGTTGATAATTTATGCTAGCCATCATATTTAGTACATTGTTGTACTAACACATACTTTTGCCTACATTCTTATCAAATGTAGGGTCCGGCGATATTGACTTCCATCTTCGTGGCTAGGATCTTAGTAGAGCAAGGAGTGAAGATTTGGTGAGTCCTCATAGCATCAAGGACTTGATCATCTTTCCTTTTATGTCTTTTCTTTTATGTTTCAGAACTATTGTATGAGATGTGTCCCTAAAACTCTTCAAGTATTAGATGGTTTGAGACAAATGTTAAAGACTTCTGTTTCGTTTTATAATAGACTTTGATATTGTTGAAAATGTTTTAAATTTCTGCACCATTTACTATTATCTTATGTTATGACATGCTAAGGGATTGTATGAGGCCTTTCGGGGTCTTGTACGCCTTGTTACATCTAGGGGGTACCCCTGAATTGTGACACTAGTGACTAATAAAGTTGATGTAGAACTATAATATTTAAGGTTTGAATCACAACAAAAGTTGTTCAACATAGGTATTATATGTTCAACATAGGTATTATATAAAATTATATATTCGGCAAAGAGATAATGGATTATGACCTGTAACTCCTGAACTTGGGTGACAACAGTCTTAATGTCTATCATCTTATAGTCCAGAAACTTTGCCATAATGAACTCCTTCATTCTGACATGTTTTGTACTTCTTTTTCAAAGCATCTCAGAGTTCTTTTGAGGTATTCATATTATTGTACACATTGTACAAATTATCTTGCAGGCCACTCAGAATATAGTTTTTGCATAAAAAATCTGATTGCTTCCATCTCCATCCGTAGTTTCATCCGACAGAATAGAAATGTTCTCACCAATGAACCTTTGCAGACTCAACGTAGTCATATAGAAGAACATATTTTGCTATCATCTCTTGAAATTGACTCTAGAAAACTTTGCAGTTTTCTCAGCCGGGGAAAGAACAACAATTGAACGATTTGGGTGCAACCGATGTTGTTGCAACACTCATTATTCTAACATTAACTTGACTTGAATTAGTCATTTTTCAGTCAATTTAGTATATGAAATACTAGCAGTAAAGAATAAATCTTTATACAACATGTTTCTGATTTAACGATAAAGTTCTTATATTCATCTAATCGTTAATCGAATGAATCTTAAATTCAAACAGAGTAGAAAACCAGAAAGATTTTAATCTCCAGAAACCTCAAATATAGAAACAAATATATATTAAATTTCTTAAGCTTGTTATCTCTTGTATTCAGGTTAGTAAGAACAGAAACATAAAAGATGAAATAGAAAGACATATACTAAGCAATTCGAATCCACAGAACCCACTGTGTATCCTTAAGAAATTTAATCCCCTCAAGTACCCAAGGTTGTAGATTAATTCCTCCTAAGATAAAACAAATTAACTATTAAAGAAGTAGGGGCACCTCAAACTTCAATAATTTCAGCGAACTCAAAAACCAGCAATGAGAGCACACACACAAACCAGTTGATAAAAAATTTATTTGTAAGAAAATGTATGCAAAAGAGAGAAAAATTTAAGTGTTTGAAAAATGAAAGAAGTATATATTATAGCCAATTGCAGAAAGTGTGAGCAACAAGTGTGAACACACCTGTTCAAAACGTTTGTGTCTTTTGGGAAAAGAAGTGTCTGTTCGAAAGGAACATGTCCATTCTGAGCGACTTTACCTTTAGGCGAATTTTCAAATAATTTTGTTATGCGAAATTAATTCCTTTAATTAATTAATTAACATTTTGAAATAATTTTAAGAAAAAAGGAAATTAATTAATGAGATTGATTAAATAAATTTTGCCTAAACAAATTATCAATCAATCACATGCCGAGGCCGAGCGAGCAACGACGCGGCACGAGGGGGCACCTTCTACTTAACCCTTTAAGAGCTAAAGTAAGTGTTTCCCAATATAAGGACAAATCGTTTCCTTTTCTTCTACACCAATATGAGAGAAATTACTTTTCATTTGAATGACTTTTCATTTTCCCTCCAAATTGGTTCCTCCACGTTTCCCAATTTATCATTCATGCTTATTTCTCATTTACACCTTGCTTAAACCCAACAGTGTTTCATAGTTTTAAAAAAAGGTAGCATGGCTTATAGTTTACAAATAGTTGGGGTGGTCCAACTATAGTTGTTATGATCAGAGGCGGATTTAAAATTAGAAATTTATACACTTTTAAGACGACCTTAAATTATTAATATTATTATTAGTGAGTTTGCATTCAAATATTCATGTATAGAGACACATATTTGTGATGAGACCACTGTATCTTGTTTTTTTTTTAAAAAAAACTTTACTATTATGCTATAATTGGAATCATACCCTCTTGATGGACCACTTCCATTTAGGATGATGAACAAAAATATATAGGGAAAAGGTAGAAGTACCTCCCTAGACTATGACCCAAATTCGAGAGTCACACCTTAACTAATTAAACTAAGGTCCTATTACCCTCCTGAACTCATTTTTTTTTTGTAATTTTGTACACCTTTTTGGCTTACGTGGCATTCAAATATATCCATGCGCCTCAACTACATGGAGTCACGGGGTGTGCCACATAAGCCAAAAGGTGTACAATATTATATATAAAATGAATTTAGGGGGTAATAGGACCTTAGTTTAGTTAAGGTGTGTCTCTGAGATTTCGGTCATAGTCTAGGGGGTACTTGTGCCTTCTCCCAAATATATATGCAAAGTTGTAGAAAACCTATCGAATTATTGCAAATATGGACCACCTTTTATAACTTGAATATCTCATATTGTCCTTGATGACCTTTTCCAATGCCTTCATCTATATATTTATATATATAGCTTTTGCATGAGCATAGTATATACATATATAGCCCTTTTTTACAAAGGAAAATTTCTATTTGTATATTGAAATTAATATGCAACGCCAAGCCGCCTCCATGAAGAGAAATCTCTTCAATCAGGTCTTATATATTTTCTTTCATATTATAACATATATTTGGAGATTTGATTATTTTGTAGATTGAAACTCTACGTATATTGGTGTGTAGGACTATCTAGATGAACAATTTAATGAGCTAGAAGAACTGCAAGATGATGATAACCCTAACTTCGTGGAGGAAGTTGTTAACCTTTTCTTCACGGATTCAGTTAGATTGATTCGTAATGTTGATCTTGCTCTGTAAGTAATATTACAATTCTCATTTTATTTTATAATATTACAACTAGTTATGATGTTTCTTTCGTTAGTACTAATGTTTTTATCAGAAATAATTGTGTGTAAATTTTGAGTGATTTATTTTTTTGAATAATCAAAAGATTTTGTAATGGTTTGACGCAAATAATTATGAATTCTGTGGATAATAATGCATATTTTGTACGTACTTAGGGCAAATGAACCTTACGATTTTGGTAGGCTGGATGATTTGATGCACCAATTCAAGGGCAGCAGCTCAAGGTACAATTTCTAATTATTTTAATATCATACTCTTATATAACAAGGCATATAGTTCAGCATGATCTTTATTTTGTTTAATTCTCTGTGTAAATGTTGATTTACCTACTTCAAGCCTTGTAGTTAAAGTTGGAAATTACATAAATTGTATAATAAATCACATAATAATTTAAAATATTCAAAAATCATATAAAAAATTGATTGACTTTTCAAATTTTATTTGTTTCACATAAATTAAGATTAAAATGAATAATATTATTGTTCCTGTGCTACGCACCGGATCCCATATCTAGTAATATAACTAGGGATGGCAATGGGGTGGGGCGTATGTGGGATGGGGTGGTTTTAAGGCTATGTGGGGCGGGGCGGGTTTAAGGTTTTGCGGGGCGGGTTGAAGTGGGTTTTTTTAAAATTTATGTGGGGCGGGGCGGGTTGCGGGTATATGTGATTTCATGTGGGTTCAAACTTAATTTTAACTTCTTTCATGTTATAAGAGTGATAGAGCATTATTTATTAAAATAATTTCTTTAAAACTACTAAAATATTCAAGATAGTAAATGAAAATGGATCAATAAAAAATAATACAATTTCTTACATGTTTCCAATTGACTTCTAAAAAATAAAATTTTAAGTCACTATCCTATTAAATTAATACAACTTAATGAAAAAATGAATTTCTTTTTTATGAATTTTATTTTTATTATCAAACTTAACTAGAAAAAGAAAATATTAAAAAAATTATGCGGAGCGAGTTCATGCGGGGAGGGTCTATGCGGAGCGAGGCGGAACGAATTACAAATTATGCGAATTAAGCTCGACCTGCCCCACCCCACCTCGCACCGCCCCATTGCCATCCCTAAATATAACATGTTTACGTTTAATTAAATTGTGCCGTTATTTTTATTTAAATTAATAAAGGAGGAACACATGCACGTTAAAGTATGTCAGTTTGGCATAATTTTTAAGGCAAGTAAAGTTGGGTTGTTTGTTTCCTAAAAAAGATAAACATTTTCCTTGTTTGTTAGACATATTTTGTGTGGTTAGAAAATTACTCCCTCCGTTCACTTTTACTTTTCACATTTTATCTTGACATACATATTCATTAAAAAAATAATTATTAATATAGGTATTTTACTAAACTAACCATATTAAATGATGTCTTGAAAAATGATTTGAAAAATAAGTATTTAATGCTGAGGGTAAAATATGGATAAAAAATATTATCTTTTCTTTATGATATGTCAAAAAGGACAAGTAAAAATGAAAATCTATTTTAAGAATAAATAATAAGTAAAAGTGAATGGATGGAGTATTTGTTTTCTCAATTTTTGTCCCTTACTTGATCATGAATATGAATATTAATATTTCCCTCTCAATCTTTATATATATTTCATATATATTCCAATATTCTTTTTTTTCTTCTTTCTTTTTGTATGTTATTGACACATATTCTAAAGCTCTTCCATGTTTATAAAAGTATTCCCTTCATTCATGCTTACCGGACCCTTCACTTACTTTTTTGCACACCTCATAAGGGTGTTTTTGTTACGGGCTGCTATAGATAAAAGATATTTAAGTGATTAATATGTTTTTTGAGATTAACTTTTTAATTTTAAATAGTTAATTATATTATTTTAGTGTAAATATAATTAATATTTATAATTAAATGTGAGATAAAATAAAATAACCTCTTAAGAAATAATAAATAAAATATATATTTATTATATAGTCTCAAAGGACTTAACACATGTTAAATTACTCAAAAAGATAATTTGGTGAAAAAATTAATGTAAATAACTTCCAAATACAAGTTAAATTACTGTAATCGTGTATATAACTTAAACTAATATTACCAAGTGAAAGCACAATTATCGATGGGTAAATATTTTGTACTAATTTTGCTACAGCATTGGTGCCAAAAGAGTGAAAAGAGAGTGCTCTCAGTTCCAGGAGTATTGCAATGAGAGAAATATCGATGGGTAAATATTTTGACATCATTTATTATCTTAGTGGATATTCACATTAGCGATTCATCATGTGCAGTGACAAATTTAAAATTTAAAATCGATAAATTCTATGTGACAATTTTTAACACATAGTTAGATGCATGTGTAACATATTTCAGGTGCAAGAGGGCATTCCAAGGGGTGAAACAAGAATATGCTACTCTAAAAACTAAGCTTGATGCTTATTTTCAGGTTTCAGCCTTTATATATCTCTCGTAAAGTTTGTAGCGACATAGAATCTAATGACAATTAACTAATGCTGATAAAGACTTTAAACACTGTTTGTTAATATATATATTTATTGCTGCTAAATTTTTGAACATTTTAATTGTAGGTAGCAAGAGAAGCCTCTTGAATAGTCCCATCCATGGATTGCATCAAGTATCTGTCAAAGAGTATATTATATTATATACATGTTATAATCAAATAAAATTATGCAGGACATTTCAAAATGTTGGGGCACTGTATACTTATAAAAACCTGTTGTTTCTGTTTATTGATAAATAAAAATAATAATCTTATGTTTATCTTTTCAAGATCCTTTATCAAAGTAAATATAGTTGTAACCTCAATTTCCAAACACCATACTCTCAAATGTATTAGTAGTACGTAGTTCGGCAAAATGAATCCATATTTTGATAATCTATTCAACTCACTCATATTTTAGTGGATTAGGTGAAATGATTTTTTAAATAGATGAATATGAATTTATATCCATAAAAATATAGAAATTCATAGATAAAATATGAATTAACCGAGTGGGTTAAGTTTTATGATGCCTCTAATCCAAGGAATAGAACTGAACTCTTTGGAATAATTATTTACTAAATAAAATAAAAAACGTGTTCCACCTTATTCTAAAATATGAAAAATAGAAAACATGGGGGGCAGAACCGCAGAAGAGGGTTGTGCATACTGTCTTTTTTTTTGTCAGGAATTCACATTGGAGTCCCGATTAAATTCGGATTGCGCACTGCATGGTTCATTCAGGGGTATCGCTTCCAACATGATTTTTTTCATACTCAAGACTAGAAATCGAAACTTCTGATTAAGAATGGAGTAGTCTCACTACTGCACCACAACCCATATTGGTGACCATGTATACTGTCACGATACTCATATCATTGACTTCTCCCTCTCGAATTTTAACAAAGAGTTTATAAAAATCAATGCAACCAACATTTGTATAAAGTAGCAAGCAATTATATCAAATCGTATTCTTTAACATTTGAAATGAAAAGGCAAATATAACATGTTGCTGTGGTGTATATATAGTACCATAGATTAAAGTAAATTATCGTTGAAAAACAAAATAATAAAGATTAACAAAAAAGTATTTAAGTTGAGATATAGATATCTCGCTCTTTTTAGTGAAGGAGATTCAAGTTCACTATGACATAATCTATATTGATCCAACATTATATCTCTCTTAACTTGCTCCCTCCATTTTACAATAGTTCAACAACGCCGTATAACCTAAACAACTCCGGATTAGTTGAAGAGTACTCCAAAGTTCCATTATTTGAATACATTTTTTCAAAATAAAATTACTCTTTTGTATGTAGTGAATTAGTTGAAGACTTAAAAAGATATTTTTTCTTAAGTCTCTCTTTCACTACACTAATAATATAATTAGGCTCATCCACTTCTCATCTTTTTTCTATATATATTCTTATATACAATGCGATGACAAATCATCACTATTTATAGGTGATGAATTCTTACTTGCAATGAATAAGAAGATTATGGGGTAGTAAATTAGGTAAATGAATGACCTATATGTTATATAAAAATAATTGACCACATTCTTGTCAATTTATAGAACTAAAATATGCACTTTAATATTAAAATGTTATGCTCCAACATTCTCCCACTCATTTTAATATTAAGAAAATAGAGTTTCACCAATTTAATTAA
The DNA here is from genome assembly GCF_000226075.1 of Solanum tuberosum. Lineage (NCBI taxonomy): Eukaryota > Viridiplantae > Streptophyta > Magnoliopsida > Solanales > Solanaceae > Solanum > Solanum tuberosum. Next base: position 136,604 of record NW_006239428.1, on the reverse strand, counting down.
AGAGAGATTATTATGCACAATGAACGTGTATTCTGCATTAAATCTTCACTTACTAAAATATTAACCTTTACTCCATAGTCTAGTGGTCTCAGATTTGAACTAAGACTGTTTAAGAGAAATAAATTATCAATGCTTACACACAATAATCAAGATATTGACATAAGCCTTTTTAGCCAACACATTACAGCCTTGTGTTATCTCAATTTTCATAAGTAGTTTTGAGGATAAGTCCAATTCTCATAGGAAGCGGTCTACTTCCACACTCACATAGGTGATATTTGTCAAGAGTGCTCCTATAATTACGACATCCCACTCGTACGAGGTACAAACTTTTATTAAGAGTTCTTAAACTCAACCTCCATAAATCATTACAAAATAAAAACACTTACATCATAAAGAGAGAATAAAATAAATTTATAGTGCATGCATTTCACAACAAGTCATCATATACATGACATTTTTTATTAAACCTAGTTATAGGATCTCTAGTCCAAAGGTTGGGTTTCTGTAATGGTCTGATTCCATCGTTAGGGAAAAGCCATTGGGAAAAGAATTGGACCAGAAAAACTTTTGAGTAGTAACTTGAAATTTCCTAGCCTAGTCCAGATTTGGACGAAAACGGAGTCAGGCGAGTATAAGAAAATCTGGTAATGAATGAAAAGTGTAATAATGAAATTGATTGCATGAGTGGATAGCTAAGACGTTAAAGAACCCGTACGACTTTACGAAAATGAATTCGGGCGAGTAGAACTCCCGAAATTGATCTTAGCGTGAACGGGTGTTTTCTGAGTGTCGTGGGATGAAAGTGTGTTGTGAAATGGGGGTTTGGAGCTCTTAATTCGACATTCTGTTTCCGTGCAAGCCGCTGTGGCAAGATTATTCCCGCCAGGGCGAGGCCGCTGTGGTGGGCTGGGGGCCGCCATAGCGGGACAGTCACGATTTAAGTCAGAAATAAACCCCAAAATCGTTTTATTCTGCAAGTTTCGACTTTGAGAGCTAGGAGACGACCCCATGTACTTTCTTGATAGTTTTCCACCATTCTTGAGGCTAAATGTAAGGTTTTAACTCCCCGAATCTATTTTTCGATCCGTAGATTGTAAATTCGTGGGTGATTATTGATGGGGGAGGGTTTCGATTTGGAAATTATGGTGGAAAAAGCCCTAATCTGGGTATTAGGATCTTGGGTTGGTCTAGAGTTATTGTTTGTAGACCTAGAACAAGCGGAAAGACTCCAAAAAGGGAAGATTCAAGTGCCTTAGGGGATTCAAGCTTGGATTCGAGGTAGGTGATGGTTATGATTTCATGTTGGTGTGATATATGTTTGTAATTGCTCATTATAATGCATGTATGTATGAGAATGTTGCATTATTGATCACCCTAATCGTAAATGAGGATAGTTGAATAATTGTACGCAATGAATCACCTCTTGTTGTATGATTGTGAGAATATACATTGTGATTGTGATTATGGTTTGTTGAATGGATCGGGTGTTACGTTCTGACACACTAACTTGGATCGGTTGCCACGTTTCGGCATAAATATGGGATCGATTGCCACGGTCTGGCATAATTATGGGATTGGTTGCCACGTTCAGGCATAAACATTGGATCGGGTACCACGAACCGGTACACTAACAGTTTGGGTGTGGGTTTTATGAGAGGACCATTGAATTGGGTTTCGTGAGAGGACTATTGAATTGTGTTGTGTATCTACTTGTGATGATTTCGTTCATATCTAATGATGATTGATATTGGAAGACTATATGTTGCTCTAAATTGATATAACTGTGATATGTGAGAATCGTAAAAATGTTCGTTATTCGTAATAGTTGACTAATACTGTATATGTTTGGTATATGCATGTTTTATAATGATTGTGGTTACTTGTGTGTGTTTCACTTATTGGGATAGTCGCGCGATCCTACTAGTACACTGTGGTTGTGTACTGATACTGCACTTGTTTGTTCTTTATTGAGTACAGGGCATCTTCAGGCGGCTATTGATAAACCTCAGCTATGTGACTATTGAGTGTGACCAGATTCAAGGGTGAGCCAGTTCTTTCATGCTGTCATGGATCTTTCTTGCTTAAGTGCACCCTTTTCGGACTTAGACTATTTGTTTAAGGTGTTTTGTTTAGTTTCGGGGTTGTACTCCTTGTTCTTAGACTTGTCGTTAGTAGAGTTTTGATACAATGACTTTCAGGTTCTAAGAGTTGAATTTCCGCATTAGTTTGGTTAGTTAATTGTTTAAACCTTTGGAGTTTATGGGGACTCCATTTTTAATGTCATTTAAACATGCTTTTGTATCTTTAAATGCGTAGTTTTTGGTTAAGTTGTTTAGTATGGGTTGTAGTAATGGTTCTCCCATATGAGGGTTAGTGTGGGTGCCAATCACGACGGTCTGGGTCGTGACAAAGTTGGTATCAGAGCCCTAGGTTCGTTGATCTCATTGTACCAAAATGAGTTTAGTAGAGTCACATGAAACAGTACGATGACGTCCGTACTTTTCTTCGAGAGCTATAGGACTTTAGGAAAAAATTACTTCTTTCTACTCCTTTATGCTATGACTTGAATCCAATTGGTATCTAGGTGATACAAATTGACATATTTCCTCCTCCACTTTATGGTCCGAACTAGAGCAACAAAAGTGGTAACACCATCACTAGCAAGAGAGGATGTGTATAGACTACCGACATTTGAATAGGGTCACCATTCAAAACAAGTATCCATTGCCTCTGATAGATGACCTTTTTTACCAATTGCAAAGTGCATCGGGTTTCTCTAAGATTGATCTAAGGTCTGGTTACCATTAGTTAAAGATTGATGCGGTTAAGAATTGGGTTCGACCAAGTTCTATGATTGAAATTAGCAGTTTTGTGGGGCTCGCTAGCTACTATTATCGTTTGTGGTATGAGTTGAGTCCAATTGGTATCTCCCAATTCCAATTGGTATCTCAACGAAGTGAACTAGACGTCGTAGTCACGACTGAAGGGACACAATCAAGTTAATTGGAACTGAGAAGGTTCCAATTGGTATCTGGCCTTAGGGGTCGTATAATGCATAAATGATCAGTAACAGTCGTCTATGGAACAAACTATTTAAAGAATTTGAACTTATCCGCAAGTTATAACTGCTTGAGTATCGTGGAACTTGTTGTGAAAGGAAGGTCACAACTAAGTTCGATGCAAGGGTCTAGATAATGTACGATGTGATTCGTAAGAAAGATCTGGACATGTCTTGCGCTTGAGTAATAATCGCGTGAGTGTCTGGGTGTATCCTGGGGATGTGTGGGTTATGGTGTTGAATTAATGAGAATGAGTTGAATTGTGTATCGTTGGATAGACTCGGTAGACAATGATTATCCTAGTTCAGAGGATTATCCTAAATTGCTCAGTAAATCTGAAACCCGTTGGGAGATTTAGAAAAGAGAAAAACCCCAGAAAAATTTATTGCATGGGTACTGTTTTCGTCTGAGCCGCTGGGTGGGATCTTTCCGCCAGTGCGAGGCCGCCAGAGCGGGACAGGGCGAGACAGAATCTTAACCATGTCTCCTCTATTTTTCCCAGGTCTCCTTATAGAACCCGAATCAAATCTGAACTAACCTCCGCGATCTAATTCACTGTTCAACAATTGAATATAAGTTATAAAATGTGTTAAAATTGTGGAGAACTTAGGTATATGAGGAGGAAATCAGCGAGGCTGTGGAGGCCGGGGAAATGGTAATGTAGGCAGATGAGTAGTGCAGCCAGGCGAGGAGGTTGCCCGTCAAGATGACAGGGCTCAGTTATATGTTTTTCTAGGCAGGACCTAGTTTGAGGTGTGTGATGTAGTGGTCACTAGTGCTACTCTTGTCTGTGCCTGGATGACTATTGTTTTGTTTGATCCGGGTTCTACTTATTCGTATGTGTTAGTTCAATTGTCTTGGGATTTAATGTGGTTTGTGATATACTTAATGCCCCCATCCATGTTTCTACCCCAATTGAAGAGTCAGACATAGTCACCCACGTACATCGTGTTGTCCTGTTGTGTTTATGGATTTTTCAGATTTGGGTTGATTTGGTTATGCTGGATATGACTGACTTGATATAATCTTAGGCATGACTTGGTTGTCCACCTATTATACCGGGCTTAATCGTAATACTAAGTCGGTAACTCTAGAGATCCCCAGTAGGGAAAGATTAGAGTGGGATGGGGTGTACAATCCTAAGTCAGCCAAGGTCATATCTTTCGTGCGGGGTAGGAAACTGGTGGGGCAGGATTGTTTGGCGCAATTGGCTCATAATCGGGATGTTGAGGTCGAATCCCCCTCTATTGAGTCTATTCCTGTGGTGTCAGTATTGAGAGAGCTTAAAGCTCAAATCCAAGGGCTTCTTGATAATTGAGTGAAGGCAATTGAAGTATTTTGATAAGAAAGTGCGCATAAAAATTGGGTTAGCCCTCTGAATTTGATGAGTATACCTGAGTTTGAGGTGTCGTGTTGATGAAAGGTTGGCTTCGTAGTGATAGTCAAGGCTGACTAAGCGTAATGGTAATAAGAGTTCGTGATGGATTGTGACGGGATGCAACTATATAATAAAATTGTTGGTTAAACGAATTTATGTATAGTAATTATGACTTGTGAGTATCTAAGGTTGTTGTTTTCTAATATTGGTGAGTAACGTGGTTGTATGGAAAGTTTTAAGAGATGGTGGGACACCATACGAATAGAAATTAAAGAGCTAGAGTCAAAATGAAGAAAAATATAGTAGAAGGTAGTACAACTTTTAGAGAGAGGCGAGAGCAAGAATATTTTATTGGATTCTTAAGGCTAAAGAGGTATCTTTAGAGGGGTAGATAATTGGGTTTAGAGACGCGTGATTTCATTGTTTTGTTATGGCTATGGTAATAGTGCCATGGGTCCATCAGATGGGTTAAAAACTATTGAAAAAGACTTGAGAAAGGATTGTGCAGACATTAGCTTGAGCGTGATGATAAGTGCTTGTTTTTGTTTTTGAGTTTAGTAATGAGTACGATTGGATTGTTACCGAAAAATATTATAAGATCAATGGAGATGCGATCGATGATAAGCGAAGATCCATGATTTCATAAAAATCATCAAGGTATAAGCTAATATTGATAGATAAGGGTATTGTGTTATACAATTGAGTTACAATTAAGAGTTTTCATTGTAAGTCTACATTCGCGGTGATATATTTTGTCAAGGTACGAATTTGTAAGGTGAGAAATGATCAATTGTATCAGGTAGTGAACCTTTGAAAGGATTTACACTTGGTTTGAGTCGTAAAGTTTATTACTTTTGATTGTTAAAGTATCTAAGAAATGGTTTCATTTTAAAGTGTTGGTTTATACTAGCTATGCTCTTGTGTGTTTTTACTTTTGTGGGTGGATCCCTAGTGGTGGATCAGGGGTACCAAATCCTGCGATGTTCTCTTGGTTGAGTGGGAAGATAGTGAAGACTTGGTTATTTTAGATGACATATTTGGCGTTGTCTTGAGTTGTTAAAATATTTCAATGGTTCTACATGTACCACCTTGCTTATGACAGTTCATAGAAGAGCTACCATGTGTAATTATGGTTGTCCAATAATCTTAATATTCATCTAGTCGTCAAGGTCATGTATTGATTGTGTGTGGGTGGATGTGGGGATCATTGGGTCCAATTCTACTGTTCTTAAAGGCAATCTACAATCATAATTGCTAAATCTAGCGTTCGATAGTATAGATAGAGGGCTTTATGCTTGGACATATCCCTCGATGAGTATCTGATGTCTAAAGATCAAATTTTGTAACTTAAGCTCATAGAAATTTATGTTGTGAGAAGGAGATGTTGATAAGAACTATGATTGGTTGAGTATTATGAGTGTGTGTTGGTTGGTTCAGGTCCACCTCTAATTGTAGCAAGTATTGATTTGAAATTTTATCATGCTTAAGTGCTAAATGATTCGTCCGAATGATTGATTCAAGGTCCTTGATAACATGTTGTAGACGTGTGTACGATTAACTTTGGTGGTTGTTGGGAACCACTTTGTTATTTGTTAAGTGTACATACAACAATAATTATCACTCGAGTATTGTGATGACTTCATTGAGGCATTGTATGAGAGGATGTGTAGATCACTCATAGGGTGGTTTGGGGCTGAAGATGTAAAACCTTTGGGAGTTGATTTGGTGAAGGATGCTCAGGATAAGGTGAGAAATAGCCAAGCTAAGCTTCTAGCAGCCCAAAGTCGACGGAAAAAGTATGCGGGACAAGTATCCCCAGTGATTCGACGATTCAAATACTACTCTACTCTTACTTTAGCCAGTCTTTCCTAGTTGATCACTCGAGGACGAGTGATGGTGTCACACCCCAAGCCTACAACCCGGATGTGACTGGCACTCGAGAACCATTGTTGGCTCCAAACGAACCCTTCGCCTGACTTACTTACTCAGCGGAAGACTCTAAGCATTATTACAATGATCAAATGCACTTACTCAATTGTTGAATAATATAAATTAGAATGTTTAAAATCCAACATTCAACTTGGCCAAAATGGCAACTCAAGTCTTAACATATGAAATGATAATGTAAAGACAACTGAACTACTAACTGTCTATGAAGCCTCTAAAACAAAGAGGGATGTCGGGGCAAGATCCCCAATCATCCTAACAATGAAATACTGAAAGCAAAGCAAAAGGAGTCCTCCGCAATGCAATGAGGCTTACCAACTGACTCTTAGTGATCAACTGGATCAACGAGGCGCTGAGTGATGATCCTAGTTACCTGCGTCTGCATCATAAGAAGATGTAGGCCAACTGGCATTATTACATTAAATGTACGAGTATGCTAGTTGGAATGTTAAACACAACATAGGCTTGAAAAGAATCTGAAAGGAATGCTTACCTTGGCTTTACTCAACTCCTGAATAACTTAACTTATTATAAAGCAATAAAGCATATGCAATATATAGAAAGCTTGTAAAAATAGTGGAAAACAACTTATTTCGTTAAAGAAAATGCAATAACAAACTCAACTTTACTCATATAATGAAGTAATATAGTTTATGTGGGAGTTTCTCTAACCGACAACCACCACTATGAGCCTAAGTGGTGATACAACGTCTTGCCCACGCTGCCAGAACTGTCCTATACTTTGCCGTCATATAGAACGCTTAACTAAGTGGATCCACTAGTCTATGCTAAAAAGCAACTTAAGGAGTCATCTAAAAAGTATGATCATTTACTACCCATGATGGCTACATGGTTTATGGAGACTTGATTTAATATGAACTCACATTCCCATATTGATGCTCAATACTACTCCCAAAATATACTTAGCTCATATGTTTTTAAAACAAACTTCTTTCTTTTGTTTGAGATAATTACTCAAAACTTAACTTAAAAGCTCTCTTGGAATCGATGTTCTCTTTCTTGCTCAAATGTGAAAACATTTTAAAACTCTTTGGGAATACATAGTCCTCATATACTTCTTTGAATAAATGAACTTCAATCTTTACTCTTTACTCTTTACTAAACTTGAAATTTAAGTTTTAAAACAAAGTTAAAACGTTTGTGAAAGACTTTTGAAAACTTTATAAACTTCTCTTTCACTTGCTTCTTAACTTCTAGACTTGACTCTTAACTTTCCTTGAATTGAATTATGGATTCAAGGTTCATGATATCATGTTTATGGATGATTTAATGATGTTTAGATGTACCTATGAGTGTTGGAATCAACTAGAAAACATAGGTACATTGCTAAGTAACTAGTGCAGAAAGTTGGGGAAGAAATGGGAAGAACTGGCGTCCTTGGCGCTCTGAGAGGCGCGGGGCGCCAGAGGGTGAAAATCAGAGATATTCCTGGGGAACTCTGGCTGGCGCGGCGCCCTAAGGGTGAAACTTCAGAGAGCCTTTTGGAGAGTGCTGGATGGCGCGACGCCCCATCCCTTTTCCCAGGTGTTTGACGACTTTTCTTCTCCATGTTTCATCTCTAAACTCAATTGGTTATTTCCCCCAAACACTTAGAATCATTTATACCCTTAATATACATCAGATAGATTATACTCAAAAACACAACTAAAAACATGAATCAATCTCAAGAAAACTCCAACAACACAACCCACAAGGATTCAAACGAACTTCATCAAGAATTCAAGGGATTTACTTTCGAATCTAATAAACTTTGCTGAATTGAATCATGATTGGCGCGTGGATGAACTAACCCATCGCTATGTGATCTCACATACCTCATAGGGATCACCCCTTGACGAAATCCACAAGCTAAACTCGAACGTTCTTGACGATTCTTGATTTCTCCTCTCCTTTCTCCTCTTTTATCTTTTTTCTCCAAGCCCTAGCGTGAACTTCAACTTTTCTAAACTGACTCAAATATGAATTTACCCCAATTAAACTCCTAAAAATGAATTAAAACAATTGGTAAGGAAAAGACTAAAATACCCTTTCAAATTCCGGTTTAGACATTCCTTATTCAAACAAACCAATTTCCAAAAGAGATATCTCACTCATACGAACTCGGAATAGCGCAAACTCGGCGGCATTGCAAAGATTATTCCAAGATATTTCCTACCATATCTTGAAGTACACCTAAACCATCCCGAGCTAGGAGTTATGGCCGTTTGAAGTTGACCAAAACTCAACTTATTCTAACTTGACAAAATTTCCAGATTTTCATTCTTTCCAAAAATGACTATTTCCAATTATTAAATCCTTCTTAGTTATTTCAATTTGTGAGATGTTACAATATCTCCCCTTTGGGAACATTCATCCTAGAATAAGATTACTCTTACTATGCTAAGGGTGTGACATGCAACATTCTGCTCAAACACCCAATCAAGCAATGCAATTACAATATGCTAACTTACAAATAAAAATACAAGAAAAGTATAAGTACCTTAATTCGGAACTTCTCCGGATTCGAAGAGATGTGGATCTCTTCTTCATATCCTCCTTAGCTTCCCAAGTAGCTTCCTCAACAAATTGGTTCCTCCAAAGGACTTTGACTGATGCTACATCTTTTGTTCTCAACTTGCGAACTTGGTGATCTAAAATCTGAACAGGAATCTCCTCATAAGACAAGCTATCCTTGATCCGAATATCTTCGGTTGGTATAATCAATGAAGGATCGCCGATGTATTTCTTCAACATGGAGATGAGAAACACCGGATGAACCGCTGCTAACTCTTGTGGTAGCTCCAACTCTTAAGCTACATTACCTACCCTTTTCGCTATTCTGTAAGGGCCAATATACCTGGGAACTACTCTGAGATGTCTAGCATGATCTCATTCATTCCTCGAATATATTAGTATGTCATCAATGAAGACGATAACAAACATAGCTAAATAAAGTTTGAATACTCTATTTATAAGGTCCATGAATGCTGCAGGCGTATTGGTCAAACCAAAGGACATAACTAGGAACTCATAATGACCATAACGGGTCCTAAATGCTATCTTGGGAATATCACATTCTCTTACTTTCAACTGATGGTAGCCTGATCTGAGATCTATCTTAGAGAAACAAGTAGCATACTGTAGTTGATCGAAAAGATCATCAATTCTTGGAAGAGGATACTTGTTCTTGATGGTAAACTTGTTCAACTGACGGTAATCTATACACATCCTAAGGGAACCATCTTTTTTTCTCACAAATAAGACCAACACGCCCTAAGGTGAGACACTTGTTCGAATAAAGCCCTTATCTACGAGATCTTTTAACTGCTTTTTAAGCTCTTTAAACTCTGTTGGTGCTATTCTATATGGCGGAATAGATATAGGACGAGTATCTGGAAGAATGTCTATATCTGGACGAGTATTCGTGCTCAATACTACTGCTAAAATATACTTAGATCATATGTTTTTAAAACAAACTTCTTTCTTTGGTTTGATATAATTACTCAAAACTTAGCTTAAAAGCTCTCTTGGAATCGATGTTACCTTTCTTGCTCAAATGTGAAAACATTTTTAAAACTCTTTGGGAATACATAGTCCCCTATACTTCTTTGAAGAAATGAACTTCAATCCTTACTCTTTACTCTTTACTCAACTTGAACTTTAAGTTTTAAAACAAAGTTAAAACGTTTGTGAAATAATTTTGACAACTTTATAAACTTATCTTTGACTTGCTTCTTAACTTCTAGACTTGCCTCTTAACTTTCCTTGAATTGAATTTTGAATTCAAGGTTCATGATTTCATGTTTATGGATGATTTCATGATGTTTAGATGTACGTAAGAGTGTTGGAATCAACTAGAAAATATAGGTGCATTGCTATGTAACTATTACGGAAAGTTGGGGAAGAAATGGGAAGAACTAGCGTCCCTGAGGCTCTGAGAGGCGCGGGGAGCCAGAAGGTGAAAATCAGAGACAATCCTGGGGCGCGCTGGCTGGCATGGCTCCCCAAGGGTGAAACTTCAGAGAGCCTTTTGGGGAAAGCTGGCTGGCGCGACCCCCCCCCCCCCCCCTTTTTCTAGGTGTTTGACGACTTTTCTTCTCCGTTTTCATCGCTAAACCCTCTAAACTCAATTGGTTATTTTCCCAAACACTTAGAATCATTTATACCTTCAATATACATCAGATTATACTCAAAAATACAACTAAACATGAATCAATCTCAAGAAAACTCCAACAACACAACCCACAAGGATTCAAACGAACTTCATCAAGAATTCAAGGGATTTACTTTCGAATCTAATAAACTTTACTGAATTGAATCATGATTGGCACGTGGGTGAACTAACCCATCGCTATGTGATCTCACATACCTCGTAGGGATCACCCCTTGACGAAATCCACAAGCTAAAACTCGATCGTTCTTGACGATTCTTAATTTCTCTTCTCCTTTGTCCTCTTTTGTCTTTTCTCCAAGCCCTAGCGTGAACTTCAACTTTTCTAAACTGAATAAAATCTGACTTTACCCCAATTAAACTCCTAAAAACGAATTAAAAAAATTGGTAAGGAAAAGGCTAAAATACCCTTCCAAAATCCGGCTTAGACTTTCCGTATTCAAACAACCCAACTTCCAAAGGGGATATCTCAATCATACGAACTCAGAATCGCGCAAACTCGGCGGCGTTGGAAAGATTGTTCCAAGAGATTTCCTACCATATCTTGAATTACACCTAAATCATCATGAGATAGGAGTTATGGCCGTTTGAAGTTGACCAAAACTCAACTTATTCTAACTTAACAAAATTTCTAGATTTTCATTTTTTCCAAAAATGACTATTTCCAATTATTAACTCTTTCCTAGTTATTTCAATTTGCGAGATGTTACAATATATCCCCCTTCGGAACATTCGTCCTCCAATGAGATTACTCTTACTATGCTAAGGGTGTAACATGCAACATTCAGCTCAAACACCCAATCAATCAATGCAATTACAACATGTTAATTTACAAATAAAAAGCTAAGAAAAGTGTTATTACCTTAATTCGGAACTTTGCCGGATTGGAAGAGATGTGGATATCTCTTCTTCATATCCTTATCTGCTTCACAAATTCGTTCCTCCAAAGGACTTTGAGTGATGCTACCTCTTTTGTTCTCAACTTGCGAACTTGGCGATCTAAATTCTGAACAAAAATCTCCTCATAAGACAAGCTGTACTTGATCCTAATATCTTCGGTTGGTATGATCAATGAAGGATCCCCCATGCATTTCTTCAACATGGAGATGTGAAACATCGGATGAACCGTTGTTAACTCTTGTGGTAGCTCCAACTCATAAGCTACATTACCTACCCTTTTCTCACTATTCTGTAAGGGCCAATATACCGGGGACTAAGCTTCCCCTTCTTACCAAATCTCATAACACCTTTCATGGGTGAAACTTTCAAATACACCAAATCATCTACTTCAAACTCTAACTCCCTACTCCTAAAATCAGTGTAGGATTTCTGACGACTCTGTGCCGTTTTCAATCTCTCTTGAATCACTTTCACCTTCTCCATAGCTTGATGAACTAAATCAGGTCCTATCAACCCAGCTTCACCAACTTCAAACCATCCAACAGGAGATCTGAATCTTTTCCCATAAATAGCATCATAAGGAGATATTTGGATGCTAGAGTGGTAACTATTATTGTAAGCAAATTTCGATGAGAGGTAGGTGATCATCCCAATTACCTTTGAAATCGATCATGCACGCCCTCAACATATCCTCTAAGGTATGAATAGTGCGCTCTGCTTGCCCATCAATCTGAGGATGAAATGCGGTACTTAAGTTCATCTTTGAATCCAAGCCTTTTTGGAATGACTTCCAAAACTGTGTAGTAAATTGCGCACCTCTGTCTAAAATAATATAGACCGGAACCCCGTGAAGTCTTACCACCTTTTCAAGATACAACTTAGCATAATCTTCTGCTGAATGGGTAGTCTTTACCGACAAAAACTGTGCTGAATTTGTCATTCTGTTGACAATCACCAAAATAGAATCATGCTGCCTGTGAGACCTTGGTAAACGTGTGATGAAATCCATATTAATCATCTCCCACTTCCATTCTGAAAGTTCTATATTCTGAGCAAAACCACTGGGCCTTTGATGTTCTACTTTAACTTGTTGGTAATTACAAACTTTGCAATGCCCTTCTTCATGCTACTCCACTAATAAACCTCTCTCAAATCACGATACATCTTTGTGGAACCCGGATGAATGGAATATTTGGAGCTATGAGCTTCCTCCATGATCCTCTCTTGGAGTTCATCCACCCTTGGTACGCACAATCTACCTTGATACCTCAATACACCATCTCCCCCTTGTTCAAAAGCCATAACTTTCTGCTTATGAACATTTGCCTTAAATTAAAGAAAAATGGTATCTTGGTCCTGCTTTTCTTTTACTTCTGACACTAATGATGAATCAACCCCAATCATCACCAGTACTCCTCCTTCTGTGGAATCCATTAGTCGAACTTCCAAGCATGCAAGTCGGTGCACATCTTTTGCTAACTCTTTCTTATCTTCCTCAAAATGGGCGGTACTAC
>NW_006239428.1:117994-122341 GCF_000226075.1 Solanum tuberosum | reverse complement strand
ACTGTCTGGAGGCATAAGCTATAACTTTGCCATTCTGCATTAACACACAACCCAAACCAACTCTAGACGCATCACAATACACAACAAAACCTTGCGTACCTTCTGGTAAGGTCAAAACTGGGGCAGTAGTTAACCGTTTTTTCAATTCCTAAAAGTTTTTCTCATAAGCTTCATACCATTTAAACTTCACTATTTTCTGAGTTAACTTGATCAAAGGGGATGAAATGGATGATAACCCCCCTACGAACCTTCTATACTAGCCGGCCAAACCTAAGAAACTCCTAATGTCAGTTGGAGATGTGGGTCTAGGCCAATTCTGCACTGCTTCTATTTTCTGAGTATCAACTTTAATTCCCTCTCAAGACACAATTTGGCCTAAGAATTCCATAGACTCAAGCCAAAACTTGTACTTAGAGAAATTGGCATACAACTCTCTATCTTTTAAAGTCTGGAGAACTATTCTGAGATGGCTAGTATGATCTCCTTCATTCCTCGAATAGATTAGTATGTCATCAATGAAGACGATAACAAACATTTCTAGGTATGGTTTGAATACTCTATTCATAAGGTCCATGAATGCTGCAGGCACATTGGTCAAACCATAGGACATAACTAGAAACTCATAATGACCATAACAAGTCCTGAATGTTGTCTTGGCAATATCACATTCCCTTACTTTCAACTGATGGTAACCATATCTGAGATCTATCTTAGAGAAACAAGTAGCACCCTGAAGTTGATCGAAAAGACATTAATTCTTGGATGCGGATATTTGTTCTTGATGGTAACCTTGTTCAACTGACGGTAATCTATACACATCCTAAGGGAACCATCTTTCTTTCTCACTAATAAGACTGGAGCACCCCAAGGTGAGACACTTGGTCGAATAAACCCCTTATCTAGGAGATATTTTCATTGCTCTTTAAGCCCTTTCAACTCTGTTGGTGCCATTCTATATGGCGAAATAGATATAGTTTGAGTATATGGAAGAATGTCTATACCGAAGTCTATTTCTCTCTCAGGAGGGACTTCGGGTAGGTCATTTGGAAAGACTTGTGAAAACTCTTTTACTACTGCAACTGACTAAATAAGAGGTGTCTCAACACTAGAGTCATTAACTGGGAATTATGCTCACTTTTGTTTATGGGTGCAGGTGCACTAGCAGATGATAGTGCAGGTCCTATTTGGTTTTGATGAAAGGACGAACGATTCACATTACTTTTCTGCTGCCCGGACTCATTCCCTGTCGTAGCTATCTTATTTCTGAATTCTTTCTTATCCCTCAACTTCTCTTCTTCAACCTGCTGCACATAGACCATCAACCTTGATATATCCATTTCCCCAATTAGCATCGCTGCCCTGCCCTCCATGCTTGATAGACGGGACAACCCAGCAACAAATATATGCATTCTACTTTTCATATCCGCAACTATCTCCGGAGCATAACGGGATAGTTGGGTGAACTTCAACCCATACTCGTGAACACTCAAGGAATTTTGCTTAAGGGTAAGAAATTCTCGTACCTTAGCCTCTTTCAGTTCTCGAGGAAAGAAATGTCCCAAGAAGACCTCCTCAAAACATACCCAACTCGCAGGTGGTGCATCTTCAACTCTACCCTCTTTCCACTGGTCAAACCAAGTCTTAGCAACATTCTTCAGTTGATATGCAGCTAGTTCAACTCGCTCAGTATCGGCAACATGCATAACCCCAAATACCTTCTTCAGTTCCTCAACAAAACTCTCTGGATCCTCAGTAGTGCTTGAACCCGTGAAACTTGGAGGATTCATCCTCAAGAACTCTCGGATCCTCGAAGTATCAGTCACTTCCTGTCTAGCTCCTCTTGGTTGCCCAACCTGATTAGTCACAGCTTGACTTAGCATCCTTATTGCTTCCCTAAATTCAACATTAGTGACTTCCCCTTAAGGTTGCACTTCAGGTGCATTTTGTAACTCTTGCTCCTCAACATTACGCCTAGCAAGACGACCTCAGTCAACTCTTCGTGGAGGCATGATTATCTAGAAACACGCGCAAGCACGAATTAGATGAAATTTTTTTTTAGGGATCAAACTCTAACGCACGAAATGAGTGTGAAAGAAGTGAAAAAATTTCCCAAGTGTTGCAGCCTCCTAATTATAGATGTGGCATGGTTCAAACGGATAACTAGGACTCTAGAGACACACCTTCATAGACTCTCTAAGACTGTTGAACTCTGTGCTCTGATACCAAGTTTGTCACACCCCGAGCCTACACCCCGGATGTGGCTGGCACTCGAGAACCATTGCTGGCCCCAAGCGAACCCTTGGCCTGACTCTCTTCTCCTTTCTCTTTTTTTTCTCTTTTCTCCAAGCCCTAGCATGAACTTCAACTTTTCTAAACTGACTAAAATTTGAATTTACCCCAATTAAACTCCTAAAATTGAATTAAAACAATTGGTAAGGAAAAGACTAAAATACCCTTCCAAAATCTGGATTAGACTTTCCTTATTGAAACAACCCAACTTCCAAAAGGGATATCTCACTCATACGAACTCGGAATTGCGCAAACTCGGCGGCGTTGGAAATATTATTCCAAAATATTTCCTACCATATCTGGAAGTACACCTAAATCATCCTGAGATAGGAGTTATGGCCATTTGAAGTTGACCAAAACTCAACTTATTCTAACTTAACAAAATTTCTAGATTTTCATTCTTTCCAAAAATGACTATTTCCAATTATTAACTCCTTCTTAAATATTTCAATTTGTGAGATGTTACAATATCTCCCTCTTGGGAACATTCATCCTAGAATGAGATTACTCTTACTATGTTGAGGGTGTAATATGCAACATTCAACTCATACACCCAATCAATCAATGCAATTTCAACTTGCTAATTTACAAATAAAAATCCAAGAAAGGTATAAGTACCTTAATTCGGAACTTCTCCGGATTTGAAGAGATGTGGATCTCTTCTTCATATCCTCCTCAGCTTCCCAAGTAACTTCCTCAACAAATTGGTTCCTCCAAAGGACTTTGAGTGATGCTACCTATTTTGTTCTCAACTTGCGATTTGGTGATCTAAAATCAGAACAGGAATCTCCTCATAAGACAAGCTATCCTTGATCCGAATATCTTCGGTTGGTATGATCAATGAAGGATCGCCCATGCATTTCTTCAACATGGAGATGTGAAACTCCGGATGAATCGCTGCTAACTCTTGTGGTAGCTCCCACTCTTAAGCAACATTACCTACCCTTTTCGCTATTCTGTAAGGGCCAATATACCTAGGACTAAGCTTCCCCTTCTTACCAAATCTCATGACACCTCTCATGGGTGAAACTTTCAAATACACCCAATCATCTACTTCAAACTCTAACTCCCTCCTCCTAACATCACTTTATGATTTCTGATGACTATGCGCCATTTTCAACCTCTCTTGAATCACTTTCACCTCCTCCAAAGCTTGATGAACTAAATCAGGTCCTATCAACCCAGCTTTACCAACTTCGAACCATTCAATAGGAGATCTGCATCTTCTCCCATAAGGAGCCATTTGGATGCTAGAGTGGTAACTATTGTTGCAAACTCGATGAGAGGTAGGTAATCATCCCAATTACCTTTGAAATCGATCACGCACGCCCTCAACATATCCTTTAAGGTCTGAATAGTGCGCTCTACTTGCCCATTAGTCTGAGGATGAAATGTGGTACTTAAGTTCACCTTTGAACCCAATCCTTTTTGGAATGACTTCCAAAACTGTGCAGTAAATTGCGCACCTCTGTCTGAAATAATGGAGACCGGAACCCCATGAAGTCTTACCACCTCTAGAAGATACAACTTAGCATAATCTTTTGTTGAATGGGTAGTCTTTACCAGTAAAAAGTATGCTAATTTTGTCATTCTGTCGACAATCACCCAAATAGAATCATGCTACCTGCGAGACCTTGGTAAACCTGTGATGAAATCCATATTAATTATCTCCTACTTCCATTCCGGTAGTTCTATATTCTGAGCCAAACCACCGTGCCTTTCATATTCTACTTTAACTTGTTGGCAATTCGGACACTTAGCAACAAACTCTGCAATGCCCTTCTTCATGCTACTCCACCAATAGACCTCTCTCAAATCGCGATACATCTTTGTGGAACCCGGATGAATGGAATATCTGGAGCGATGAGCTTCCTCCATGATCCTCTCTTAGAGTTCATTCAACCTTAATACACACAATCTGCCTTGATACATCAATACACCATTCCCACCTTGTTCAAAAGCCATAACTTTTTGCTTATGAACAGTTGCCTTTAATTCAAGCAAAATGGGATCTTGGTCCTGCTTCTCTTTTACTTCTGACACTAATGATGATTCATC
>NW_006239428.1:110390-117173 GCF_000226075.1 Solanum tuberosum | reverse complement strand
AGGTAATTAACAAGAAAATAATTATCAACATAGATTTAGTGTGATACTATCTAATAGGCTAGTGTCGATTGGTGCGAAGTAATAACTAAGCCAAACATCGATTATGATGTCTAATATGAGGTAAAGGTAAGGGTTAGTAAATTATACACACGTAGCCGGATCAAGGTGCGGGGTGAAATTCTTTAGATGCCGGATCAATGATTTAGAGATACCTAACTTATCACTTTGCATGTAATACACTAGAAAAGGATTACTATTATTAGGATTACTGCGTTATGAGCTTATGGGGAACACATTCCTAGTTACTTTTAATAATCTGAATATAAATAAATACTTAGTTCAAAGCTATCTTTTTATTGTTTTTATTTTATTTCAATTTAAATCCCCCCATATTTATATAACTACTATCGAGTTAAATATTTGCTATTGACAATATTCTTCCATATTCTCTGTGGGATCGACCCCGACTCATAGTTGGGTAAATATATTGCATACGATCGTTTATATTTCTTTTCAAGAGGTATATTTGAACGTTATTCAATGATTTAGCCCCATTCATCACCACTACCCCTCCTTCTATGGAATCCATTAGTCGGACTCCCAAGCATGCAAGTCTATGCCCATCTTTCGGTAACTCTCTCTTTTCTTCCTCAACATGGGTAGTACTACCCATAGACAACCTGCTTAAAGCATCAGCAACAACATTAGCCTTACATAGGTGATAAAGAATACCCATGTCATAATCCTTGAGTAATTCTAACCACCTCATTTGTCTAAGATTAACCTCTTTCTGAGTGAACACATATTGAAGACTATTGTGATCAGTGAATACATCAACATGAACACCATACAAATAATGACGTCATATCTTCAAAGCAAATACTACAGCAGCCAACTCTAAGTCATGGGTCGAGTAATTCTTCTCATGAACTTTCAAATGTTTGGAGGCATCAGCTATAACCTTGTCATTCTGTATTAACGCACAACCCAAACCAACTCTACACAACAAAACCCTGCGTACCTTCTGGCAAGGTCAAAACTGGGGCAGTAGTCAACCTCTTTTTCAATTCATAAAATCCTTTCTCACAAGCTTCAGACCATTGAAACTTCACTATTTTCTGAGTTAACTTGGTCAAAGGGGATGAAATGGATGATAGCCCCTCTACGAACCTTCTATAATACCCGGCCAAACCCAAGAAACTCCTAAAGTCTGTAACGCCTCGAGCTACCCCCGAGACGCGGACACGGGACCTAGGACCACAAGTGATCCCAAGCTAACCCTGCTGGCATGATCATGAGCATACTAAATATAATCTGAATAATAGAAACTGTGCAGAAGCTAAATCATAAATAAGATGAAAAAATGGGGAATACCCATGTACTATAATTGAGATAAATGATAACTGATGAGTTTAATACAAAGAAGATATTAACTCAATACTAAGCTGAATCTAACTATGTCTGAAACAACCCTCTAAACTGACTAGAAGTACTGGGACATGCCTCAGCTAAGTCTAGAAAATCTGAAACTAAAAGACTGAAAACTGAAAGATGACATGACTATTATTCTCGAAGAATAAGGACTCACCACTGATGTTGCTGAACTGGAGATCGGAAACCGATCTAAGCGTGATCTGGATGTTGAGAACTTGAACCTACATCATAAGAAGATGTAGCGCTGAGACTGAATACTGACTGTACTGAAATATGGTCAATGCAATAGAGTCTGACTGAACTGTGGGAGCTACTAATAACCGACATAAAACCACATGAGCTAAATGTGGAGTCCGATGTATACGCCCCATCGAGAGGACCCAATATACCCTGCCAGAGGTATAGAGGCATGCTGGCGTGATCACTAAACTGATGTTGCCCACAGAGGGGACTTACACCTACGTGGCTCGTAGTTCTGGGACTATATGGGTACGCTGGAACCCTAGTCCAACTCGGTATTATGCTACTCTCAATTAATTAAGTGGTTAATTGATTATGACTTAATTTCTGTAAAATATTGGATAGCTCGAACTGAACATGCAAACTGAGAATGCAACAATTAATCTGATAATGATGCATTAATAACTGAGGCATGTATAACTGAAATATCTGACCTAGCATGTGTAATTCAAGAACTAAAGAAATACATACCTAGGGTTCTGAAATTCATGCAAGAAATGAAGAAATAACATGATAATCTGATTTGGAACATTTAAATAACTAATTCATGATAATCTGTTGAAATTCTAGAAACCCTAGGTTTGTTCATAATCATGGAATCAAGAATCTGACTGAATTCTAGGGACCTAATGGGCGAAATGAACCCACTAGTGAAATCCCACATACCTGGTGACGAATTCCACGGAGAAATCTTTCGATTTCAGGGCTGGAACTGATGGAACCTTGCTGCGTTCTTAAACTATGGTTCTTGACCTTTTTCTCCTCTCTTGCTTCTAATTTTCAAGTTTTGATTAATTATTTGACTTGGATAAGTTCTAGTTATGTTTCTAGGCTTAAACAGACTAAACCTCATGATTTAGGGTCTAAACGACGTATCCTAGGAGTTAAACGAAATAGGAAAATCCCAAAAGACCCCTGACTTAACTACTATCGGAGTGATTGATAGACAGGACTGACGGGCCGTCATTCTATCGACGGTCCGTCGGTCGAGTCTGCCCGACAGGGTTTCACTAAAATGAGAATAACTTTTTACTTTGAGGTCGGAATTTAGCAAACTCAGTGGCGTTGGAAAGATAATTCAATTATATATCATATAATATGTCATGGGACATCTAATTCATTTTGTTCTAAAATTTATGACCATCTGAAGTTGACCCATCAAAATTTTCAGCTAACTGGCTACTACACTCACCTACGGACCGTGGATCGATTGACGGTCCATGCTAGTCGACAGTTGTTTGTGTCAGAGGCTGGGCTTAAGGGAAGTCTCAATCCATGGACACAGACCACAGACCGTGTTCTGATCTACGGACCGTGGGTTTGTCCGTGAGTCGGGACTTAGCCAATTTTCTGAGTTGGTTGGGGAGGGGTTACAGTCGTGAACCACAGACCACCAGCACGGGCCGTGGTCTAACCTACGGTCCATGGATGGAAACCGTGGGTTGCACCTGCAACTTCTCAAAATCTGGATTTTGGTCTGTTTCGGATACGGGGTGTTACAATGTCAGTTGGAGATGTGGGTCTAGGCCAATTTTGCACTGCTTCTATTTTTTGATTATCAACTTTAATTCCCTCTCCATACACAATGTGGCTTAAGAATGCCATAGACTCAAGCCAAAACTCGCACTTAGAGAACTTGGCATACAACTCTATATCTTTTAAAGTCTGGAGAATTATTCTAAGATGGCTAACATGATCTCCTTCATTCCTCGAATAGATTAGTATGCCATCAATGAAGACGATAACAAATATATCTAAATAAGGTTTGAATACTCTATTCATAAGGTCCATGAATATTGTAGGCGCATTGGTCAAACCAAAGGACATAACTAGGAACTCATAATGACCATAACGGGTCCTGAATGCTATCTTGGGAATATCACATTCTCTTACTTTCAACTGAAGGTAGCCTGATCTGAGATCTATCTTAGAGAAAAAAGTTGCACGCTAAAGTTGATTGAAAAGATCATCAATTATTGGAAGAGGATACTTGTTTTTTATGGTAACCTTGTTCAACTGACGGTAATCTATACACATCTTAAGGAAACCATCTTTCTTCCTCACAAATAAGACCGGCGCGTCCCAGGTGAGATACTTGGTCGAATAAAGCCCTTGTCTAGGAGATCTTTTAACTGCTCTTTAAGCTCTTTCAACTCTGTTGGTGCCATTCTATATGTCGGAATAGATATAGGACGAGTATCTGGAATAATGTCTATATCGAAGTTTATTTCTCTCTCAGGAGGGACTCCGGGTAAGTCATTTGGAAAGACTTCTGGAAACTCTTTTACTACTGCAACTGACTAAATAAAAGGTGTCTCAATACTAGAGTCATTAACTTGGACTAAGTGATAGACACACCCCATGGAAATTAACTTTCATGCCTTAAGGTACGAAATGAAACGACCCTTAGGCACTGCAGAACTACTTTTCCACTCTAAGACTGGCTCATTGGGAATTTGGATCCTAACGACTCGAGTTCTACAATCAATAGAGGCGTAACAGGCATGAAGCCAGTCCATACCTAGAATGACATCAAAATCTACCATGTCTAACTCAATAAAATTAGCCATGGTGTCTTTGTTATTTATGGAAATGACACAATCACGATATACTCGCTCAGCTAGAATAGACTCCCCAATAGGTGTTGAAACACAAAAGGGTTCACTGAGTTTCTAAGGAAGAACATCAAAACTATTTGCAACATAAGAGGTTACAAAAGATAAACTTTGCTCCTAAGTTTAGCAAAGCATTAACATCAATAGTAAAGACTTTGATCATACCAGTTACAAGATCTGGAGAGTTATCTTGCTCTTGGCGACTAGTGATCGTATAAAAGCGGTTTGCTCCTCCGCTAGTGTCACGCCTCGAGACTACCCCCGAGACGCGGACACGGGACCTAGGACCACAAGTAATCCCAAGTTAACCCTGCTGGCATGATCATGAGCATACTAAAGATAATAAACTGATGCCGAAGCTAAATCATAAATAAAATGAAAAGATGGGAAATACCCATATACTATAACTGAGACATATGAAAACTAATGAATTTAATACAAAGAAGATATTAACTCTATACTAAGCTGAAGCTAACTATGTCTGAAAATAGCCTATAATTGACTAGAAATGCTGGGACAGGCACCAGTTATGTCTAGCAAAACTGAAACTAAAGGACTAAAAATACTGGAAAAAAACTCATGACTATTGTCCTCGGAAAATGAGGACTCACCATTGATTCAGCTGAACTAGAGATCAGGAACCGATCTAAGCGTGATCTGGATGCTGAGAACCTGAACCTACATCACGAGAAAATGTAGCGCAGAGTATACGTCAGTACTTGAAAGGTACTGAGCATGCAGGATAGAATAAAACTGAAATAACATATAATTGAACAAAGCAAATAAGCAATGATATAATCTGAACATGATATAGATACTGAATGTAGTGACCAATTTATAACATGCTGAAACTGAATACTGGATATACTAATAAATGGTCAATGCAATAGAATCTGACTGAACTGTGGGAGCTACTAATAACCGACAATAAAACCACATGAGCTAAATGTAGAGTCTGGTGTATACTCCCCATCGAGAGGACCCAATATATCCTGCCAGAGGTATAGAGGCATGCTGACATGATCACTAACTGATATTGCCCACATAAGGGACTTACACCTACGTGGCTCGTAGTTCTGGGACTATATGGGTACGCTGATCCCTAGTGCAACTCGGTATTATGCTACTCCCAATAGATTAAGTGGTTAACACATTATGACTGAATTTCTGTAAGTTACTGGATAGCTCAAACTGAACATGCAAACTGAGAATGCAACAATTAAACTAATATTGATGCATTAATAACTGAGGCATGTATAACTGAATAACTGAAATATCTGACCTAGCATGTGTAATTCAAGAACTAGAGAAATACATAGCTAGGGTTCTAGAATTCATGCATTAAACTGAATATTAACGTACTAATCTGATTTGGATCATTCTAACAACTAAGAACCCAACAATTCTAACATTCAAGAAACCCTAGGTCTAGTCATAATAAGGGAATCAATAAACTGGCTGAAAACTAGGGACCTAATGGGTGAAAGGAACCCACTAGTAAAATCCCACATACTTGGTGACGAATTCCATGGATAAATCCTTTGATTTCTGGGCTAGAACTGAAGAAAACTTGTTGCGTTCTTGGAGTTAGGGTTGGTCGCCTCTTTCTCTTATTACGCTTCTAATTTTCTAAGTTCTGAAGAATGATTTGAGTTAGGTAAGTTCTAGTTATGTTTCTAGGCTTAAACTGACTAAAACCTCATAATTTAGGGTCTAAACGACGTAGCTTAGGGGTCTAACGAAATAGGGAAAGACCAAAACATCCCTGACTTAACTATTGTCGGAGTGATCGACGGACGAGACCTATGGGCCGTAGGTCAATCTACGGTCCGTAGGTCAATCTACGGTCCGTAGATTGGGGTCGTAGGTCAAGTCTGCCCGATAGGGCTTCACTAAAACGAGCATAACTTTTTACTCGGAGGTCGTATTTTAACAAACTCAGTGGAGTTGGAAAGAGGATTCAATTATCTATCATATCATAGGTTATGGGACACATAATTCCTTTTGTGCTAAGAGTTATGACCATTAGAATTTGACCCAATCAACAATTTTCATCTAACTGGCTGCTGACCCTCACCTATGGTCAGACCTACGGACCGTGGATCGAACGACGGTCCATTCTGGTCAGCCGTCATTTGCGTTAGAGGCTGGGTAAAGGGGGCCTCGATCCACGGACCGTGGTCTGTAACGGACCGTGGGTCGAGATTTTGCTAATTTTCTGAGCTGGGTTTGGGGAGGGGTTGCAGTGGTGAACCACAGACCACCTGCACGGGCCGTGGTGTGACCTACGGTCCATGGATGGCAACCTTGGGTTGCACCTGCAATTCTTAAAATCTGCATTTTTGGTCTGTTTCGGATACGGGGTGTTACATTATCTCCCCTTTGGGACCATTCATCCTCGAATGAAGACTAAACTAGCTGAAATAGAGGGAGAGGGCTGCAATCCCTATCACTAAACACTGAGAACTGAATTTCTAATTGAACTGAGTTTCAT
>NW_006239428.1:101448-110379 GCF_000226075.1 Solanum tuberosum | reverse complement strand
AACTGAATTTCTGACTAAACTGAGTTCCAAGTACATGCAAATACGCTGAAAATGCAAGTATAAACTGAAGGAACATGATTCTAAGACTGAATTTATGCATGAATGACTGAAAAACTGAAGAGGAACTATTACCTCAAGCTGGAATGGAATCGAAAGGAAAGAGGTGTGGATACTTGGACTTCATGGCTGCTTCTGCTTCCCAAGTAGCTCTCTCTACTGACTGACTCCTCCACAAAACCTTGACTGAAGCAACTTGTTTATTTCTCAACCTTCTAACCTGACGATCGAGTATCTCAACTGGTACATCCTCATAAGAAAGGCTATCTTTCACGGCCACACTCTCTAATGGCACTATGGATGCTGGATCACCCACACACTTCTTCAAAAGTGAAATGTCAAAGACTGGATGCACTGCTGCTAAGTCTGCTGACAACTCTAACTCATAAGCCATTTTACCAATCCTTTTCAAGATCCGGTAAGGGCCTACATATCTGGGACTGAGCTTCCCTTTCTTGCCAAATCTCATCACCCCCTTCATAGGTGACACTTTCAGGAAAACCCAATCATCAACTTGGAACTCTAGTTCCCTTCTTCTCATATTTGCATAAGACTTCTGGCGACTCTGGCAGTCTTAAGTCTATCTCTAATGAGTTGTACTTTCTCCATAGCATCAAGGTCTGAATCTGGTCCTATCAAGGTTGATTCACATACTTCAAACCAACCAACTGGAGATCTACATCTACGCCCATACAATGCCTCATAAAAGGGCATCTGAATGCTGGAATGGTAACTATTGTTGTAGGTGAACTCAATAAGAGGAAGGTGATCATCCCAACTACCCTTGAAGTCGACCACACAAGCTCTCAACATGTCCTCTAATGTATGAATGGTACGATCTGCCTGACCATCCGTCTGTGGATGAAATGTTGTGCTAAGGTTAACCTGAGTACCAAGACCCTTCTGAAATGACTTCCAGAAATGAGAGGTAAACTGAGGACCTCTATCTGAGATGATAGACAAAGGAACCCCATGCAACCTCACAATTTCATTAATGTAAAGCTTGGCGTAATCCTCCGCCGAATCTGTAGTCTTGATCGCCAAAAAGCGAGAAGACTTAGTAACCCTATCAACAATCACCCAAATGCAGTCATACTGTCTACGAGTACGAGGTAAACCTGTGATGAAGTCCATGTTGATCACTTCCCACTTCCAAGTAGGAAGTTCAATCTCTTGAGTCATGCCTCCTGGTTTCTGATGTTCTACCTTGACTTGCTGGCAATTAGGGCACTTAGCCACAAAACCTGCTATATCTCTTTCCATACCATTCCACCAATAGACTTCCCGCAGATCGCGGTATATCTTAGTGGCACCGGGATAAATAGAATATCTGGAATTATGGACCTCTGCAAGAATATGTTGTTTCAACTTGCCCATATTAGGAACATTGACCCTGGTAGCAAAGCACATCATCTCCCCCTTGGGAGAAAACCTCAACTCTCTGTTGGTGAACTGCACCCTTTAGTTCAAGTAATATCGGGTCGCTGTCTTGCTTTTCCTTAACTTCCACTACCAAAAAAGATTTTTCCCCATTTTGAGTCGTTACACCACCATCTGATATGCTCATAAGACGAACTCCTAGGCGAGCAAGTCTGTGAACATTCTTTGCTAGCTCTCTTCTTTCTTCCTCAACATGTGCTACACTACCCATCTATAGTTTGCTAAGAGCATCCGCTACTACATTCGTCTTACCAAGATGGTAATGCACACTCATATCATAATCCTTAAGGAACTCAAGCCACCTTCTCTGGCAGAGATTTAACTCTTTCTGGGTGAATACATATTGGAGGCTCTTGTGGTCTGTAAACATATCTACATGAACACCATACAAGTAGTGTCTCCAAATCTTGAGTGCAAACACCACTGCTACAAACTCGAGGTCATGAGTCGGATAATTCTTCTCATGTACCTTAAGCTATCTAGAAGCATAGGTTATAACCTTACCTCACTGCATCATTACATAACCTAGGCTAACCCTGGATGCATCATAATAGATCACATAACCATCTGAACCCTCTGGTAGAGTCAAGACAGGAGTTGTAGTCAACCTAGTTTTCAATTCTGCGAAGCTTTTCTCACAATCATCTGACCATCGAAACTTGACCATCTTCTGAGTCAACCTAGTCAATGGTGAGGCTATTGATGAAAATCCTTCCACGAACCGTCTGTAATAGCTCTCTAGACCTAAGAAACTTCTGATATCTGTAACAGAGGTAGGTCTGGGCTATTGTTTCATTGCTTCTATCTTCTGGGAATCTACTCGAATTCCTTCACTAGATACAATATGCCCAAGGAAGGCAACTGATTGTAACCAAAACTCGCACTTGTTAAATTTTGCAAATAACTGGCGATCTTTGAGTGTTTGCAAAACCACTCTCAAATGACTCACATGTTCTTCCTCATTATTAGAGTAAATGAGGGTATCATCAATAAAGATGATAACGAACAAGTCCAAGTACTGCTTGAACAATGTGTTCATCAAATCCATGAAAGTTACAGGAGCATTGGTTAGTCCAAATGGCATAACTACAAATTCGTAATGACCATACCGAGTTCTGAGAGTTCAACTGCCTATAGTCAATGCACATTCTGAGAGAACCATCTTTCTTCTTTACGAACAACACTGGTGCACCCCATGGCGAAATACTGGGTCTAATGAAGCCCTTATGTTGCAGGTCTTTCAACTGCTCTTTCAATTCCTTAAGCTCAGCTGGAGCCATTCTGTAAGGAGGGATAGAGATAGGCTGGGTATCTGGAAGGAGATCAATTCCAAAGTCGATTTCCTTTTTGGGAGGAACTCTGGGAAGATCATCTGGAAACTCATTGACTACAGGGACTGACTCAAGAGTTGGAGTTTCAGAGCTAGAATCCTTAACCCGAACTAGATGATACAGATAACCCTTAGAGATCATCTTTCTAGCCTTTAAGGTAAGAAATGAATCAACCCATAGGCGCTAAGCTACTACCCTTCCATTCTAAGATTGGTTCGTCTGGAAACTGAAAATGAACAATCCTAGTTCTACAATCAACTGAGGCATAACAAGAATGTAACCAATCCATGCCTAGAATAATATCGGAGTCTACCATTTCTAACTCTACAAGATCTGTTGAGGTGACTTTTTGAGAGACTGTGACAGAGCAATTTCTGTATACCCGTCTAACTATAACTGGGTCACCGACTAGAGTAGAGACTGAGAAGGGTTCTGAAAGAGTTTCTCGACTAACACTGAATTGGACTGCTATATAAAAAGTTACAAAAGAAAGAGTAGCCCGTGGATCTAATAAAGCATAAACATCAAGATCAAAGAATCGTAATGTACCAGTGACTACATCATGAGAATCTTTCTGATCTTGACGTGTCTGAAGAGCATAGAGCCTTTTTTGGCACTGTCCGCCACCTGTACCAGATGAGTTACCCTGCTGAGTCGGGCGACCTGCTGGTGCTACTGAAGTTGTAGACTAAGCTCTACCATTATTTCCTCATTGACCTTGTTTAGAAGGACAATCCTTCAATATATGACCAGACTGACCACACCCAAAACATCCTTCCCTACCTGTAAGGCACTCGCCCGGATGGTTCTTACTACATTTCGGGCAAGTTGGGTAGGTTTTGGTACTTGAAACACTTCCTTGAGACTTAGAGCTTGATGCCCTACCTTTATGATCGTTACGGAACTTGGGGAATGGAGCATTAGCTGATGAAGGGGTTCGAGTTAAAGACTTCTGCTGAAACTGCGAGCAATTTCCACCACCCAATTTCTGTTGGGAATGCTCATAGTTACATGTTCTTTCTTTCTTAGAGTCCTTAGACTGTTCCCTAAGCTTATCACCCTCAACCTGCTGAGCATGAGTCATGAGCCTAGAGATGTTCATGTCTCCCAACAACATAGCATTCCTACACTCTTTTTTCACTAAGTCTGACACCCTATAAAGAAACTTATTCATCTGAGCCCTAGAGTCAGTAACCATGTGAGGAGCATACCTGGAAAGTTGGTTAAACTTGAGCCTATACTCTTGGACTGTCATGTTACCCTGCCTTAAGTTTATAAATTCCTGGGCCCTTGCTTCTCTCAACTCTATGGGGAAAAACCTGTCCAGAAAGGTTTTGCTGAAACAATCCCAAGTACTAGGAGTTGCATTTGTACCCCTATTCTCCTTCCACTAGTATACCATATATGAGCCACATCTTTAAGTTGGTAAGATGCTAACTCAACCCGATCATTCCCAGTGACCTGCATCACCTCAAAGATCTTCCTGATCTCATCCAAGAAATTCTGGGGATCCTCACCAGTCTGCGATCCTAAGAACTCAGGCGGATTCATCCTAACAAAGTCATGGACCCTTGCTGCAGCTGATCCACCATTTGCATTCACATGAGCTTGAACCCGCTGATTGTTTTGATTGGCCACACTCTGAGCTAACATCTGAATGGCATTCCTGAACTCTGCATTCGACACTTGTTGATCATGGACTGGAGGAGCAGCGTTTGCGTTCCTGGCATTCGCATTCCTGGCGTTAGCTCTACGAGAAGGCATGATCATTGAAACGTAGAACGTTGAGTTAGAACGGAATTATATCATACCTTACGCACGATAAAAGTAACAAGAAAATGAATACTTTTCCTAAGACACTTTGTAGCCTCCCTCTCATTAGATGTGGTGCGCACTACACATCCATGAAAATGACTCTACCTAGTGCGGCTTTTCAGACATCCTAGGACACTTAAACCTAGTGCTTTGATACCAAGTTTGTCACGCCCCGAGACTACCCCTGAGACGCGAACACAGTACCTAGGACCACAAGCTATCCCAAGCTAACCATGTTGGCATGATCATGAGCATACTAAAGATAATAAACTAATGTGCAAGCTAAATAATAACTAAAATGAAAAGATGGGGAATACTCATATACTATAACTAAGATATATGAAAACTGATGAGTTTAATACAAAGAAGATATTAACTCAATACTAAGCTGAAGCTAACTATGTCTGAAAATAGCCTCTAACTGACTAGAAATACTAGGACAGGCCCCAGCTAAGTCTAGCAAAACTGAAACTAAAGGACTAAAAATACTGAAAAGAAAATCATGACTATTGTCCTCGGAGAATGAGGACTCACCATTGATTCAGCTAAACTGGAGATCTGGAACCGATCTAAGCGTGATCTGGATGCTGAGAACCTGAACCTACATCACGAGAAGATGTAGCGTAGAGTATGCGTCAGTACTTGAAAGGTACTGACCATGCAAGATAGAATAGAACTGAAATAACATATAACTGAACAAAGGAAATTAGCAATGATATAATCTGAACATGATATAGATACTGAATGTAGTGACCAATTTATAACATGCTAAACCTGAATACTGGATATACTGATAAATGGTCAATGCAATAGAATCTGACTGAACTGTGGGAGCTACTAATAACCGACAACAAAACCACATGAGCTAAATGTGGAGTCCAATGTATATGCCCCTTCGAAAGGATCCAATATACCCTGCCAGAGGTATAGAGGCATGCTGGCGTGATCACTAACTGATATTGCCCACAGAAGGGACTTACACCTACGTGGCTCGTAGTTCTGGGACTATATAGGTATGCTGAACCCTAGTCCAACTCGGTATTATGCTACTCCCAATAGATTAAGTGGTTAACACCTTATGACTGAATTTCTATAAGTTACTAGATAGCTCAAACTGAACATGCAAACTGAGAATGCAACAATTAAACTAATATTGATGCATTAATAACTGAGGCATGTATAACTGAATAACTGAAATATCTGACCTAGCATGTGTAATTCAAGAACTAGAGAAATACATAGCTAGGGTTCTGGAATTCATGCATTAAACTGAATATTAACGTACTAATCTGATTTGGATCATTCTAACAGCTAAGAACCCAACAATTCTAACATTCAAGAAACCCTAGGTCTAGTCATAATAAGGGAATCAAGAAACTCACTGAAAACTAGAGACCTAATGGGTGAAAGGAACCCACTAGTGAAATCCCACATACCTGGTTACGAATTCCACGGAGAAATGATTTCTGGGCTGGAACTGAAGAAAACTTGTTGCGTTCTTGGAGTTAGGGTTGGTCGCCTCTTTCTCTTCTTACACTTTTAATTTTCTAAGTTCTGAAGAATTATTTGGGTTAGGTAAGTTCTATTTATGTTTCTAGGCTTGAACTGAGTAAAACATCACAATTTAGGGTCTAAACAACATAGCTTAGGGGTCCAAGGAAATAGGAAAGACCAAAAGACCCATGACTTAACTGTTGTCGGAGTGATCGACAGACGGGACCTACGGGCCGTAAGTCAATCTACGGTCTGTAGATTGGGGTCGTAGGTCTAGTCTGCCCGACAGGGCATCACTAAAACGAGCATAAGTTTTTACTCGGAGGTTGGATTTTAGCAAACTCGGTGGCGTTGGAAAGAGGATTCAATTATATATCATATCATAGTTCATGGGACAAATAATTCCTTTAGTGCTAAGAGTTATGACCATTAGAAGTTGACCCAATCAATAATTTTCATCTAACTGGATGCTGACCCTCACCTACGGTTAGACCTACGGACCGTGGATCAAACAACGATCCATGCTGGTCGGCCGTTGTTTGCGTCAGAGGCTGGGTAAAGGGGGCCTCGATCCATGGACCGTGGTCTGACCTATAGACCGTGGGTCGAGACTTAGCTGATTTTCTGAGTTGGGTTTGGGGAGGGGTTGCAGTGGTGAACCATGGACCACCTACACGGGCCGTGGTCTAACCTACCGTCCGTGGTCTAACCTACGGTTCGTGGATGGCAACCGTGGGTTGCAATTGCAACTTCTTAAAATCTGTATTTTTGGTCTGTTTCGGATAAGGGGTGTTACAGCCAGTACCGGAACTAACTTCTCTAGGTGCAGCCCTATCTGGTGAAGCAAATAATGAAGATTGGGCCCTATTTCCCTGATTTCCACTACCTTGCTTGTTCTTAGGGCACTTTTCATGAAGTGACCCTCTTGTCCACACTTGAAACAACCTGACTGGCCATCACGACACTTACCTGGGTGGGTTCTACCACACCTAGCACATATTGGAGCCCAGTTACATTCTTCTGCCATACTACCCTGAGACTGCGCAGGTCTAGCTCTAAAGTGCTGGGAATTCTGTCAATTATGCTCACTTTTGTTTGAGTGCAGGTGTACTAGGAGATGATGGTGCAGGTCCCTTTTGCTTTTGCTGAAAGTACGAATGGTCCACATTACTTTTCTGCAGCCCGGACTCATTCCCTGTCTTAGCTTTCTTATTTCTGAATTCTTCCCTATCCCTCAGCTTCTCTTTTTCAACCTGCTGAACATAGACCATCATCCTTGATATATCCATGTCCCCAATTAGCATCGCTGCCCTGCCCTCCTTGCTTGATAGACGGGACAGCCCAACAACAAACAGACTCATTCTACTCCTCATATCTGTAACCATCTCCGGAGCATAACGGGATAGTTGGGTGAACTTCAACCCATACTTGTGAACACTCAAGGAATCCTGCTTAAGGGTAAGAAATTCTCGTACCTTAGCCTCTTTCAGTTCTCGGGTGAAGAAACGTCATAAGAAGGCCTCCTCAAAACATGCCCAACTCGCAGGTGGTGCATCCTCAGCTCTACCCTCTTTCCACTGGTCAAACCAAGTCCTAGCAACATTCTTCAGTTGATATGCAGCTAGTTCAACTCGCTCAGTATCGGCAACATGCATAAACTCAAATACCTTCTTTAGTTTCTCACCAAAACTCTCTGGATCCTCAGTAGTGCTTGAACCCGTGAAACTTGGAGGATTCATCCTCAAGAACTCTCGGATTCTCGAAGTATCAGTCACTTCCTGTCTAGCTCCTCTTTGTTGCCTAACCTGATTAGTCACAGCTTGACTTAGCATCCTTATTGCTTCCCTGAATTCATCATTAGTGGCTTCCCCTTGAGGTTGCACTTCAGGTGCATTTGGTAACTCTTGCTCCTCAACATTACGCCTAGCAAGACGACCTCTGACAACTCTTCATGGAGGCATGATTATTTGGAAACATACTCAAGCACGAATTAGAAAGAAACTTTTTTTAGAGATCAAACTCTAACGCATGAAATGAGTGTGAAAGAAGTGAGAAAATTTCCTATGTGTTGCAGCCCCCTAATTATAGATGTGGCACACTTCATACCGTTAACTAGGACTCTACAGACACGGCTTCATAGACTCCCTAGGACTCTTGAAATTTGTGCTCTGATACCAAGTTTGTCACTCCCCGAGCCTACACCCCGTATGTGGCTGGTACTCGAGAACCATTGTTGGCCCCGAGGGAACCCTTGGCCTGGCTTACTTACTCAGCGGAAGACTCTAAGAATTATTACAATGATCAAATGCACTTACTCAATTGTTAAATAAATAAGTTAGAATGTTTAAAAGTGTACATTCAACTTGGCCAAAATAGCAACTCAAGTCTTAACATATGAAATGATAATGTAATAACAACTGAACTACTAACTGTCTATGAATCCTCTAAAACAAAGAGGGATGTCGGGACAAGACCCCCGATAATCCTAATAATGAATTACTGAAAGCAAAGCAAAAGGAGTCCTTCGAAATGCAAGGAGGCTCACCAACTGACTCTGAGTGCTCAACTGGCATTAATACATTGATCTTGGTTACCTGTGTCTGCATCATAAGAAGATGCAGGCCAACTGGCATTAATACATTGAATGTACGAGTATGCGAGTTGGAATGCTAAATACAATATAGGCTTGAAAAGAATCTGAAAGGAACACTTACCTTGGCTTTACTCAACTCTTGAATAACGTAACTCATTATAAAGCAATA
This sequence comes from Solanum tuberosum, assembly GCF_000226075.1. Classification (NCBI taxonomy): domain Eukaryota; kingdom Viridiplantae; phylum Streptophyta; class Magnoliopsida; order Solanales; family Solanaceae; genus Solanum; species Solanum tuberosum. Next base: position 101,480 of record NW_006239428.1, on the reverse strand, counting down.
AAGCATATGTAATATATAGAAAGCTTGTAAAA
>NW_006239428.1:98447-101335 GCF_000226075.1 Solanum tuberosum | reverse complement strand
CAATAACAAACTCAACATTACTCATATAATAAAGTAATATAGTTTATGTGGATTCTTGCCCACGCTGCCAGAACTGTCCAATACTTTGCCATCATATAGAACGCTTAACTAAGTAGATTCACTAGTCTATGCTAAAAAATAACTTAAGAAGTCATCTAAAAAGTATGATCCTTTACTACCCATAATGGCTACATGGTTTATGGAGACTTGAGTTAATATGAGCTTGCATCCCCATATCGGTGCTCAATACTACTCCCAAAATATACTTAGCTCATATGTTTTTAAAACAAACTTCTTTCTTTGGTTTGAGATAATTACTCAAAACTTAGCTTAAAGCTCTCTTGGAATTGATGTTCCTTTTCTTGCTCAAATGTGAAAACATTTTTAAACTCTTTGGGAATACATAGTCCCCATATACTTCTTTGAAGAAATGAACTTCAATATTTACTCTTTACACTTTACTCTTTACTCAACTTGAACTTTAACTCTTAAAACGAAGTTAAAACGTTTGTGAAAGACTTTTGAAAACTTTATAAACTTCTCTTTGACTTGCTTCTTAACTTCTAGACTTGACTCTTAACTTTCTTGAATTGAATTATGGATTCAAGGTTCATGATATCATGTTTATTGATGATTTCATGATGTTTAGATGTACCTAAGATTGTTGGAATCAACTAGAAAACATAGGTACATTGCTAAGTATCTAGTACAAAAAGTTGGGGAAGAAATGGGAAGAACTGGCGTCCCTGGTGCTCTGAGAGGCGCGGGGCGCCAGAGGGTGAAAATCAAAGACAGTCCTGGGGCGCGCTGGCTGGCGCGGCGCGGTGCCCCAAGGGTGAAATTTCAAAGAGCCTTGTGGGGTGCACTGGCTGGCGCGACGCCCCACCCTTTTTCCCAGGTGTTTGACGACTTTTCTTCTCCGTTTTTCATCTCTAAACTCTCTAAACTCAATTGGTTCTTTTCCGAAACACTTAGAATCATTTATACCCTCAATATACATCAGATTCTACTCGAAAACACAACTAAAAAAATGAATCAATCTCAAGAAAACTCCAACAACACAACCCACAAGGATTCAAACGAACTTCATCAAGAATTCAAGGGATTTACTTTCGAATCTAATCAACTTTGCTAAATTGAATCATGATTGGCGCGTGGGTGAACTAACCCATCGCTATGTGATCTCACATACCTTGTAGGGATCACCCCTTGACGAAATCCACAAGCTAAACTCGAACGTTCTTAACGATTCTTGATTTCTCTTCTCCTTTCTCCTTTTTTCACTTTTCTCCAAGCCCTAGCGTGAACTTCAACTTTTCTAAACTGACTAAAATCTGACTTTACCCCAATTAAACTCCTAAAAATGAATCAAAACAATTGGTAAGGAAAAGACTAAATTACCCTTCCAAAATTTGGATTAGACTTTCCTTATTCAAACAGCCCAACTTCCAAAGGGGATATCTCACTCATAAGAACTCGGAATCGCACAAACTTGGCGGCGTTGGAAAGATTATTCCAAGATCTTTCCTAACATATCTGGAAGTACACCTAACTCATCCTGATCTAGGATTTATGGCCGTTTTAATTTGACCAAAACTCAACTTATTCTAACTTAACAAAATTTCCAGATTTTCATTCTTTCCAAAAATGACTATTTCCAATTATTAACTCCTTCCTAGTTATTTCAATTTGCGAGATGTTACAGATGGGTAAATTGGTATCTATTGTAACGACCCGATTCCGTCGTTAGGGAAAAGATAATGGGAAAATAATTGGACCAGAAAAACTTTTGAGTAGTAACTTGAAATTTCCTAGACTAGTCCAAATTTGGACGAAATCGGAGTTATGCGAGTATACGGAAATCTGGTAATGAATGAGAAGTGTAATAATGAAATTAATTGCATGAGTGGATAAATAAGACGTTAAGGAACCCGTATGACTTTACGGAATTTAATTCGGGTGAGCAGAACTTTTGGAGTTGATCGTAGCATGAACGTGTATTTTTTAAGTGTCGTGGTATGAAGGTGTGTTGTGAAATGGGGGTTTTGGAGCTCTTAATTCGACATTCTATTTCCGTGCAAGCCGTTGTGGCGGGCTGGGGGCCGCCATAGCGGGACAGTCACGATTTCAGTCGGAAATAAACCTCAAAATCATTTTATTCTGCAAGTTTCGACTTTGAGAGCTAGGAGACGACCCCAGGTGCTTTCTTGACAGTTTTCCACCATTCTTGAGGCTATAGGTAAGGTTTTAACTCTTCGAATCTATTTTTCAATCCGTATAATGTAAATTCGTGGGTGATTATCGATGGGGGAGGGTTTTGATCTGGAAATTATGGTGGAAAAAGTCCTAATATGGGTATTAGTAACTTGGGTTGGTCTAGGGTTATTGAGTTTGTTATAATCCGGATAATTAGACCTTTGATTGTTGATCCTTGCGTGTATTAATTGTTTGTAGACCTAGAACAAGAGGAAAGAATTCGGAAAGGGAAGATTCAAGTGCCTTGGGGTATTCAAGCTTGGATTCGAGGTAGATGATGGTTGTGATTTCATGTTGGTGTGATATATGTTTGTAATTGCTCATTATAATGCATGTATGTATGTGAATGTTGCATTATTGATCACCCCAATCGTAAATGATGATAATTGAATAATTGTACGCCATGAATCACCTCTTGTTGTATGAATGTGAGAATATACATTATGATTGTGATTGTGGTTTGTTGAATGGATCGGGTGTTACGTTCCGACACACTAACTTGGATCAGTTGCCACGTACCGGCATAAATATGGGATTGGTTGCCACAGTCCGGCATAATTATGGGGTCGGTTGCCACGTTCTAGCATAAACATTGAATCGGGTACCACGAACCGGTACACTAACAGTGTGGT